>NC_073308.1:67995882-68272723 GCF_027595985.1 Sorex araneus
GTGGGAAGGTGTGATGGTGATAGAATTGGTGTTTGAATATTACATGTAATCAAATATTATAAAACAAATATTTTTTAAAAAAAAGATGAAATGCTCCACCTCTGAGCTACATGCCCAGCCCACTCGCTCTTTATGAAAATATCCATAAAATGCTATTAATTTTTCTCAATGGATATATTATATCTATGAAGTTTAACATATGTTTTTATTCCTTAGATCAATTCATACAATAAGTTATCTTAATAGGGTTCATAATCTTTCATTCCTGAAATGAACCCATTTTGATCTATTGCTCCTTTAATGAGCTGTTGGATTCTTTCTGCTAATAATTTTCTGAAGAGTTTTGTACTGATAGTCATGAATAAAATTGGGGATTGTCTTTCTCTTCTGAAATTTTGATCATGCTTACGTAGCAATGATATTCTCACTTTATGAAATTATAAAGTGTGTAACTTTCTGGAAGATCACACTGAATCACACTGAAGTTATGTCTTCATTAATAAGATATTAGACATTGGACAAGGGGACAAGGGCTAAGGACTCAGCTTAAAGATCTAGATCACATACTTTCTATGTAAAAATCCCTGAGCTTACCCCCAGAACTGCATGGTCCCCCAAAATCACCAGGAACAACCCCTGAGTGTCCCCCAAAATCACCAGGAGTAAACCCTGAGTGTCCAGAGCCTCTGAGCACTACTGAGTGTGACACTCACCCAAACACTATTGACAGAATGTAATATATAAATCTGTCTAATGTGTGTGCAGGTAACCACTAATATCTAGAATAGCAACTTAGCAAAAGACACACTTGCAGTATGCAAGGTAGTAAAAGAGCAAAGTGATATAAATCGACAACTTGCAGCGAAAAACTAATAGAAGCTTATTAATCCAAATAAAGGTAAGAAGGTGGTCACGGCATAAGAGATAAGCCAAACACTAAAATAAAAATAGGGTAGAAACTACAAACAACTATATACAACTGTATACACAACATACCAGTAATTATTTTAAAGTTTTGCAAATGGACTACATAAATAAAGCATGAAAACTACCCAGTTGAATTAAAAACAAAGGTTATTTGCAAACAGGGCTGAGTCTAGGCGTGGTGCCAAAGATCAAACCCTAATCAGCAAATGCCCTTACTGACCCGCAGTGGAATCACTCTGACCTAAAACCCATCGGGTAACAGAAGAACAGTAACAGACTGGAAGCAATTGGATGGAGACTCTTTAGCATGCATCCACCAAGTGAAATCACAGAGGGAGCTCTACCAGAAGGTGCAGACTTTAGGCAAGGAAACTTCTAGAAAGATGCATGTCCATGAAAAGATCAAGCCATAGAGGGAGTATCAGATGGCAAAATGAAGCCACCTCAACTTACACCTGACAAAGTCTGTTTGCTTTGGGGTCACACCTGACATTACTCAGGGCTTCCTCCTGGCTCTGTTCAAGGTTCACTCCTGGCAGGCCTCTAGGATCATATGTGGTGCCAGGGATCAAATCCGGCTTGCATGCAAGCAAATGCCCTGCTCACTGTAATATCTCTCTACCTCCATCTCTCTGACCATCATTTGAAGCAAAATTAACAGAATGTAAAGCAGGCAAGCCTTTCTAGAGATGGGCAAATTCACCATCACCGTGGCAAATTAAAATATGTCAGAAAAACCGAATAATGATGAAAAAGTCTGAGAAAAAAAAATCCATGCATTCAGTCCATCTACCTGACACATTTGTTGCACTAAACCCAGCAAAATTCACTCCCCACCCCCCCCCCCCAGTACTATTGGAAGAGTTGCCAAAGTGGCCCTCTCTTGGGCCCTAAAACACGTCGGTATACAATTCAAAGGGCCAAGATGATTCTGCTAATTCTCTGGGATAATTCTGGCTACGCCACAAAAAGAAAAGGAGTTCTTAGGGGATTCTCAATGACTTAAATGCGCGGTAGTGCTAGTGCTTTTTAAATGACTCAAGAAGCAAAGGAAATGTAACACAAATCCCAGGGGAAATCTAGACGTGATCTCATCGCCTTCTGAGAAACTCTGGGATTCCAGGAAATCGAGAGGACCAGAAAAGGAAAAAGTAGCCGGAAAGGCGGGGAAGCCGCGGGGCCGAGGGCTGGATCTTCCCGTCTGGATAGGGCGAAGCTACCGGGGTTCGTAGTGACTCCAAGGCACAGAGAAATCCCAGAGTGTGTCCGAGTCCCGGGCGTCGTGGTTCCACGAGAACACCGTTTCTGCACCGAGCCACTGAGCCTGGGCCAGGAGTCCGACTGCAGCCCCTGGTTAGTGTCCCTCCCTGCAAGGACGCCTAGGGAAACGATGCCTGGGACCCCAGCTCAGCTCCCTGGAGGATGGCCACAGCTCCTTGCTTGCCAAGCCTGGCCCTCCTTGTAGGAGCACTCTCCCCACTGCTGCCAGCCGGAGACCCTGGAGAGCTCCGTTCCCGCTGAATGGGGGGTCTTTGCTCTGAACACTGTCCTCTGCTGTAGACATCCGCCACCACAGACCCTCTCCAACCTCCCTCTAGGACCCTTCCGAAGAGCTGCTCATGCCCCTAAACTCTGGTCCACAAGCTGTTCTTCAGCCGTCTAACACCTTCAGGCAGGTCCACTGAGCCCGTTAGGAGGTCACCAAGGCAGGAGACCACTGTTGTCAATCTTTCAAAACCTCCTGAAGGGCAACCCATCCTCAAAACCACCGGAAACCATTGGTTGACCCACACCTGGCTAGTACTGCTTGGTTTTGCCTGGTCTCCGGGCTTTGCTGGAGACTTAAGATAACAGGTGGGCCCCCAAATTCCATTCTGACTTTCAAGAGAACTGCGTGCCCCTCCCCTCTGAACTGATGTCAGTCTCAGAGAGTGGAGAAGAGAGGGTTTTAAAAACAGGGATGTTGAATGGTTAATTGGTTCATCACAGCGCCAGAGACATAGTACAGGGAATCAGGCCCTTGCCTTGCATGCCACAGACCCCCGTTCGATTCCTGGCACCTCCACCGGGTCCACTGAGCACAAAGCCAGGTGTGATTCCTGAACACAGAACCAGGAGTATGAACATGTGTGGACCCAAAATCCAGAAACAAATAAATTTCTATTTCCTTTATCCAAAAGCTTGTGATTGTTTTTTTAACTGAGGGCAGAGGCCTGGGAACCTTCCCTGTGGCCTCAGTGAGCCAAACTGAGGTCACATGAGCCTGAGGATGCGGGGCTGGGAGGCCCTGAGCTGCCCGGGATCCTCTGGCCATTCTGTCCTTGCTGCTTAGCCTCGAGCCGGCACCAGCTCTGCTTGGTAGACCACGTGGGGATGGAGATTGAACCTGGTGCAGCCACAGATAACGCATGTGCCTTCACCCTGCAACAAAAGCCTAGGATTTTTTTTTTTTTTTGCTTTTTGGGCCACACCCGGCAATGCACAGGGGTTACTCCTGGCTCATGCACTCAGGAATTACCCCTGGCAATGTTCGGGGGACCATATGGGATGCTGGGAATCGAACCCGGGTCGGCCGCATGCAAGGCAAATGCCCTACCCACTGTGCTATCGCTCCAGCCCCCAAAAGTTTAGGATTGAAGAACTCCAACAGAAAGTCCAGAATACTTTTTTTTGTGACTTCCAGACCACAGAGGGGAGTTTCCTGTTTAACTCCAAGCACATGTGCCTGTAGCTCCGCTTAGGCGAATTCCCCCTGTTGTAGCGCCATCGGCCTCCCAGGAGTCATCATAATGGAATTTTTTAAAAAATAATACTTATTTTTAGAAATAGCTCATAATGACAGAACAAATCAGAGCCGAGTTGCTATTGCCAAAGGGTTCCAGGTTTTGTTCTTCACGATGCCCATGTGCCCTCCTGCCTCTTTATGAAGCCCCGAATAAATAGCTAAAATAAAATAGCTGAATACATAAATAAATAAGAATAGCTTCTCCTCATACACTCACTGCCACTCAGTTTGCCTAACTCTGGAGAACTTTTCATTTTCTAAGACACGAGGATGGTTTCAAGGAAGCATGTACAATTGGAAAGTGTTTTACTTTGTAGTTAATGACTCAGGAAAAGGCACATCTTTTCCATTTTTTAAATTTCCATTTCCATTTCCTTTATTGTTTCCTCTTGCCAGAATTAACTGAGCAAGAGAGGATTACCTTTTGCTCTTAGGATTCCTATAAAAATGAGTTTCTGTTTCCAGAACTCCTATATGTATTTCACTCTTCACCCAGAGCTACGTGTTGTCTGAAAGGGTTAAATATCAATTATAACCGAAAATGAAAGTGAAAAGGAAATGTGCGTGTGTTCTATCAGAAAAAAAAAACACCCGCTTAGGTTTCTAAATCGCTGTTGCCTTATTGTGTTTAGTTTTTAAAATGAGTTTGATTTCCTATATCTTCAAATATTTTTCTGAAATTTCAGAGTTGATCAAAAGCCCTCCCATGTATTTTTACTTTCCAATATACTTCTATGAGTAAACTCATCAAATCTGCTATGTATTCTTAAATAGCCCAGTTCTTTTTAGAGTAATCCAAGGACAGAAGAAAGTGAGTGCCCAATTCCTTCCTCTTCTTTGTCCACAGAATATGCACACTCCGGCCCTAGGCCCAAACCTCCCCCACCACCTGTTTCTGTAAATAAAGTTTTGCGCAAACAGAGGCAAACCTGATCATATCTGCAGCTTTCAAGCAATCCAGGCCGAATCCTGTAGCTGAGGTGAGATTATTTGAGAGCCCCAAAGATTTATTATTTCTCTTTCCAAGGAAGAACTGTATCATTTCTATGCTACGCAGTAATCTCTGTCCCCAGCTTTAAAATTCATTTCTATGACAACCGTCATTTTTCCTTCCTTAGACAAGATGCTCATTTTTAAAAATTCCGAGGCCATGCAGCTTGACCTGGTCTGCCTCCTCTGCATTATTACCAATCACATGATTCCACAGAAAGCTCCTGAGCACTGAAACATTCTTAGATACATACTTACTTACATGTCCTCCAGCGGGTCCGTGTGCAGCGTAATCCAACGTTCATGTGTCACCAAAATGGTACGTGATGGGCAACCGTTTCAGACAGCCGGAGGGCCACACGTGAAAATGGGTTCTGTGGGAGTCACAGGTAGATAAAAAGAATAATAATTAGTGACTAATTCTCCTCTCCTTGGACTTAGGACAGCGTCACTCACATCATTCTAGAGGCAGGGAGACGTGTAGCAAAAGCTTCATAAACCAATAAAGCGTGTTTGGGATCAATCTTCGCTAAAAATCTTTGACTTCTCCATGATTTTGCTGGCATCTGTGTAGACTACAGTGACTTCACTTTGAAGAACAAAGCATCCTCATAGCTCACTGAAAGTACAACCTTTCACTGAATTCCCTCGTCAATTTTTATCACCATTGTCATACAAAACAACACAAAGAAAGGGCATTTCAGATGTACTGTGTAGAGCTGTGTCCAACTGCAGGTGGAAAGCAGGTTCTGAGTCCTAAGAGGGAAGGGCCAGGTCCCCACTCGGCACTCAGGAGTAAAACACAGCACGGAAACATCATGTCCTCAAAAGGGTTCTGGGAAAGCCAACAGATCATCAGAAAACCTTTCATATTTTTCCTGTTTTTTTTTTTTTTTTTTTTTTTATGAAAGGTGATCAGGGGTCCTGGGATGTGACTCAGTTGTAGAATAAATACACACCTCACATGTGTGGGAAGCCCTTGTTCATTCCCAATCACCATAAAACAAATGATCAATATGTTCTTGAAGGGGTCCTGTCCAGCGTTTCAGGGATTACTGCTGGTTCAGTGCACAGCGTGGGGTGGGGGCGTGCTTCTTTCAGTGGTGCCTGGGGGACAAAAAGGTGAACAAAACCCGGCTTCCTGCTTCCACAGGAGTCCTCTTCCTGTCCTTACACCTCTTTAAAAAGTGAAGCAGCCAGTAGCCTAAGTCCTATTTTGTAAAATAAATTAGAAGACCACTTACTAAAAGTTCAGTATGGTCCATAAGTAAGGGATATTAATATCAATAATACAAAGAGGGGCCGGAGCGATAGCACAGCGGGTAGGGCGTTTGCCTTGCACGCGGCCGACCCGGGTTCGATCCCTGGCATCCCATATGGTCCCCCAAGCACTGCCAGGAGTAATTCCTGAGTGCAAAGCCAGGAGTAACCCCTGAGCATCGCTGGGTGTGACCCAAAAAGCAAAAAAATAATAATAATAATACAAAGAAAGTTAACTTTATAATCTTACTTCAGACTATAAGTGATTTAGTGAAAGTTTAATATAATTGAAAGTCCAAACAGACTATCAATATCCCTTTCATAGTTTAGAACATTGGCTCAAAATGTCCCACGGTCAGGATTCAGAGGAGGTGTTCTAGTTGCTGGTCTCAATCCTTAAGTTGCTCACCAAATAGCAAAGAGAAAAATAGCTGGGCACTTCATTCACAGAAGAATGAAGGCATTTTCATGTGAAAACAAGTTTGTTTTGATTGGTTCTATGAGCATGAAGAAGACAGGTCACTTCGAAAGCCTTCCGTGATGGGGCCCAAGTGATACTACAGTGGGAACGGCATTTGCCTTGCCGGTGGCCAGCCAGGGTTCAATGATGCCCAAACCACAGAGGGTCTCCTGAGAACTGGGGGCGATCCCTTACTCGGAAGTAATCCCTGAGCACAGACAGACAGATGCAGCCAAAAAGCAAAGCGTCAGTGAGACGACTTTGGAGCGCCATTGAAAAGTAGCCACTTGAACAAAGGAAAGACTTACTTGGAGATGCTCGGAATTCAAAACAATGGGCCGCTGAGAGATGCCACTTTGAATGAGGCTTCACACTTGAAATTGGTGAGTAGCATCCCATCCGGGAATAAAGAAGCACGAGGGGTCAGGGAAGTAGATGTAAGGGCCTGATCACACACTTTGTAAGCAGGGAGTCCTGGGTTCTACTGCAACTGTATGGAACCTTGAGCAGGACTGGAAGCCACCCTTGAGAAAGAAGCCAGGAAGAGCTCCGGCAACACCAGGCCTGGCCCCTACATTCTATTTTATTTTTGAGGCTTGGGGACCACACCCAGCTCTGCTCAGGGCTCACTCCAGGTTCTGTGCTCGGGGATGACTCCTGGTTGTGCTTGGGGGACCGTGCAGGGAGCTGGGGTTGAAGAAGCTTCAGCTGTGTCACGGCAGGGGCCGGGACCCTACACATCTCTCCTGCTCCAAACTGCCCCATATCCTACAGAGAGTCTTGGAGCAATGTCCAGATCCCTGTTCCAGGCTAACTCAGGAGAGAAGCCCCGTTTCAACCATCTGCAACCACCTCCACCCTCCTTGCCCCAGAGACAAGGGGCTGCAGTATCAGGAGGAGAAGAGAAAGGTGACGGCTGGATCACCATGTATTTGCACATGTTCTGTGTTACTGATGCATAGCTTTTAGCTCTAAAAATATACATAGGGGCTGGAGCGATAGCACAGCAGGTAGGGTGTTTGCCTTGCATGCGGCCAACCCGGGTTTGATTCCCAGCATCCCACATGGTCCCCTGAGTACTGCCAAGAGTAATTCCTGAGTGCATGAGCCAGGAGTAACCCCTGTCCTGTGAATCACCAGGTGTGACCCAAAAAGCAAAATAGATAAATAAATAAAATGAAAATATACATAGAAAGGTATTTTGGTAACTTCAAACATTTGTTGTTAAAGACCAAAAAAGTCAAGGATGTTTTTATCTGGTGGGGAGGAGGGTTTGGAGCACGTGAAGCAGTGCTCAGGGCTTACTCTAGGCTCTGTGCTCAGGAATAGCTCCTGGCAGTACTCAGGGAACCGTATTTCAGGATTGGCCAAGTGAAGGCAAAGACCGTATATTCTCTCTCCAGACCCGAAGGATCTGTTTAAAAGGATGTGTTTAAAATGTTCTTCCTTTGAATTCTTCAGGTATTCATACAAAAAAAGATCTATAAAGAATTATACTCCATCATAAAAATCAGCCAATCATTACTAAACAATTTTCCGGTACAGCCACTATAGATAATTGTTTAACTATTAAAGTGGATGTTGAGATTTATAACACCCGTAATGGCACCATCTCCACCTGATTGCTTGGCACTGCAGTGGAACCCATACCTCATCTCTTGCAGCCTCAAATACCATAAGACAATTTATAATGATGCACATTTCTTATTACCTGCTGATAATAACCTATCAGTGAAAACGACACATAATTACATAGCCCATCTCCCGCTGGCAAATACGCAGATTCAAACATTTTTATTACTTCTTGCCAATCCCTTGCAAAAGTGAAGACGCACGATTTCCACAAGCCTCAGAAATAACACAATTAAGTACAAAGTGTGAGGCAAAGCTGATCTTTCATTAAGCATCGATGCACTCTCCATCTACCTATCCATCTGTCCTGTCTCCTGACAATTTCCTTCCCCAAACTGGCCGTCACTCTTCCAATGTTAAATTATTTTATGGATTGGACCTCTGGAATCTCCTATCTAGGCGGCTTGGCTTTTTAGGAAAGCTCTCCCGTGCTTTACCCTGAACATTGGATCTCCGAATCAATATAGAGGCCGCCAACTCGCCCGAGCTATCTCAAAGGTCTTATCACTACAGCATTTCTTTGCTTGGCTCCTTCCTGAAAGTAAACTGAACTGCTCCCAGTCTAAATCTCTTCTTTAGAGGACTGCAGCAAGGAGATGATCTCTGTATCTAGTTTCCTTGGCAACGGGCAGAGTGCTGGGACTCAAGTTTTCATAGGTTTCATGCAGCTCCTGGCCACCCGTCCCAGGACAGGACGGCAGAATCCCCTGCCTTCTCTAGCCCTGCTTCTTACTGAAATCTGCTTCTCCTCCAGGCTGCATGGAGTTCCCACTAACAGGAAGTCACTCTCCCAAGATGAGGGGAACTGAAGAGTTTCTTTCTCTGGCAGGGTGGAGAGTCTCCCACGCAGTGTTCACTGGGGTTAGGGTCCATCCCAGCGATTCTTGGCCTATAAGACCAGACTTTCAGAGCAAAGACCTGGCGATGTGGGGCAGTGGGACTCCAGGATTTGATTTTAACTCTGATTTTTATTGCTCTCTGCTTTCATTTCTCCAAGTTTTCTATCATTTCTTTTACCTTCCTCAACTTTGGGGTCCAAATGAGTCTATCTAGACAAAACCTAACTCCTAACTCTTACCCTAACACCGGGCCAGTTCTGTCTTTGGACACGTCTGTGATCCTTGCAGGTAAGCTCACAACCGGGGTCTCCTACCCTTTGCTTATCTTTGAAATAAGGAGACCGATGTGAGGATCAGATATTCTTTTCAGTAAAGATCACAGGTCGATTATCTCCAGATAACCAAATGCATCCCTGTGATGTTCATCTTCAGAATCATCACAGTTGCCAACAGAGGGGATTCCTATAGCTGAGTCACCCCAAATTTCCAAAGGAGAAACTATGTACAGAGAAACTGAAAGTCTTACCCAAGTTTTATATAAAGAGGTGAAATTGGGGTTTATCCATGAGTCTTGGGGTTGGAACGATAGCATAGCGGGTAGGGCACTTGCCTTGCATGCAACCAAACCGGGTTCAATTCCCAGAATCCCATATGGTCCCCTGAGCACCGCCAGGAGTAGTTCCTGAATGTATGATCCAGGAATAACCCCTGTGAACTGCCGGGTGTGACCCGAAGAGCATAAATAAATAAATAAATAAATAAATAAATAAATAAATAAATAAATAAATAAATAAAATATTATTTTATTATATTATGTGTTCAACCTTATTATCAAAATGCTGCTACAATGCAATTCACTCCCTTTTTTTTATACAGATATCTGTGGACCTACCAAAGGATATATGTCACCCTCACTGTAACTCGTGGTATCCCAGTGAACATTAGACAAGTTGGAAGACAAAAGCTTCACTGGCTTCTGTACACCAGGGCCAATACCTCACTTTGGGTTTTGAACTGGGATTCGGGGATCATTGCATAGTGTTGATTACTGGAAAACATCAGCATCACTTTACATAACTACTCTTTCTTGGATCCATCCAATAAAAAAGGGAAGAGAAACAAATTGTCGGCAATTCCAAGTTAAAGAACCAGCAAGGAAAATCAGTTCGGTCTACGGAAATTCAGGGAAATTTTAGAGCAACAGGGGAGATGCAGAATGTCAATCCATGCTGAAGAACTGATACATATCTATAAAATCTCTTAAGAAAAGCAAAGGGAATTGGCTAAAAAAGAGCTGGACAGAATCAGGAGTCAGAGATGGAGGATGAGATAAGGTGGAAGTTTCCATCTGCTGCTTCCTCCCTCATCTTCCTTGGAGGCAGGGCTGAGAGATGCTCAGCCCAGCACTGCAGGTATGATGCTCACTAGAGCTTTGGAGCAGCTGTCATTCATTCGTTCCTTGGAGGATCCCCTCTCTTCCTACCGAGTTCTCATCTAGGAGTTTGATAATAAATAAATAAATAAATAAATAAATAAATAAATAAAGACAGACTTTTTTTTGCATCTTTGAAAATTACATGGCTATCCTCTGCACCCCATGCCCTTCATTAATCTTCAAATAAACGATAATTAGTAGTGGCCCATATTCCTGGTGGGGAGCTTATATTGTGTTTTTCCCCGGCATATGATGTTAGCTAGATTTTTATTTAGCATTGAAAAATTAATGGGATTTTTTTGTCTGACCATCATGCAAAACTCATTTATTATGTTTCAATATTTTGCGAATTTTCATAAAAATGGAATGAGCTTCCAGTGCGCAGCCTGGAAAGCAGTGAGGCGGGGTCTGGGAGTATTGCATGCGCTCCAGTGCTTCGCATCACAGCTGACAGTGAACGTTAGTTATGAAAGGGGTCACTGAATTGGGTTAAAGGCCCAGGAGCGTGTTCTGAGGCTAGGACACGTGGTTTGCATGCAGAAGGCTTGGTTCATTAGGTTAGGGTTAGGGTAAAATGAAAGACCTGCCTCAACCTCTGGTACCACATAACTTCTAGTAGATGGCTGGGTATAGCCAGAGGCCCCCGAGGCCCCTGGTTACCACTGGGGGGAAAGGAAGACAGATCCTGGTGGGTCCCAGAACTGCAGGACCCAAGTCTCCTCAGGCCCTAGCATCGAACCACTGGCCAGTGCTTGCTGCCATTGCTGAGACCACAGCTGAGAAGTCATAGACCCCCCACATCCCTACCCCCATAAAAAAAGAAAGAAAGCTACCAATGAGTCTTGGAGACTTCAGAAATCATACCCAGACAAAACAGTACCACAGAGACCTCTCGGTCAAGTATGTGAGAGAGAAGAGAAGGGGACAAGGCAGAGATGTTGGATGAAGTTGTGTATTCCCAAAGAGGGAGGGCATAACAAGGAAAGAAAGCAAGGCAGCTGGGAGCAGCGAGGGGCAGAGCTCAGTGTGCTGGATAGCTCAGTTCTGCAAAGACTTACAGGCATTGCTCCATTGGGTAATAAGTTCCCCAAGGGAATGGTGTCTGGTTCTTCTTTATATCTTTTTTTGTTGCTTGTTTGGCTTATTTGGACCACACCCTGCATGCTCAGGGGTTACTCCTGGCTCTACACTCAGGCAGGATTAGAATCAGACACCATATGGGATGTCTGGGATTGAACCCACATTGGCCACACACAAGGCAAATGCCCTATTCACTGTTCTATTGCTCTGGGTCCCTTCTTTTATCCTTCCCAGCTCCTGACAGAAAGCCAGGCCCAGGGAAATGCTATGGTTTGAGTTCCTTATGAGCCTGCCTGGATTTGGAAGCCAACAAGTTAGCAACTGCAGAGGATGAAAGCAAAATGCACCTTGAATTAAGAAAGTGTGGAGAAGAGAAACAACTCAGTATCAAATCAAATAAACCACCAGCAGCAGACCCTCTGCTCCTAAAGACTATGATCCAAGAGGTCTTCTAACCCAATTTGGCACCCAGAATGGCTTCTTACAGCAATGCATCTAGACTGTGAGCTGTACTACGACTGTGTGCCGCCCGGGGAGGGATTTTCCCTCTCCACCCTGTTTTTCTGCATGGAAAATGGCGGCAGTGGCATCATCCACATGGCGAGAGCCACCCCCTAAGAGTTGCACCCAGAGGTAGGAACTTTGCAATGCTGTGGCTCATAGACAGTCATGGGAAGGGGGCGGTATCTGCACACCCTCGGCCCAGATAAGATCCGGAGCTGCTGCTTGCGAAATAGAGCTTCTGCTCTTAAAGACTATGATCCAAGAGGTCTTCTAACCCATTTTGGCACCCAGAGCGGCTTCTTACAGCAATGCATCTAGACTGTGAACTGAACTAAAATATCAGAAATCCAAAACCGAGCTCATAGAATCTTCATTCTCAGCAATGAAAAGAAATTCTTAAATGATACCTTTTCAACAGGCCTGATTCTTAGGGGAAGATTCCAAACAATAATTGTAAGTTTCCTATTGAAATATTGAATGTATTCAAAGTATAGAGAATAAAATGAAGATCATTACCTACTTAGGTGGGGGCTGGGTGGGAGGGGGGTATACTGGGGTCCTTGGTGGTGGAACATGTGCACAGGTGAAGAGATGGAGTTTCAATCATTATATGACTGAGACTTATACCTGAAAGCTTTGTATTTTTTACAGTGATTCAATATAATAAAATTAAATTAAAGAAAAGAATAAAAAAAATATACCACCAGCAAATATGGTGAGATGTTCCAGGTCAGGCACGAAACAGTGGGAATAAGGATAATGCTTTCTTTACAAGTGTAGAATCCAAGACTACAAATAACCAGCTTTTAAAGTGCCTGACACAGAGAGCTACTGTACATTTTCAAGAGGGTTGTTAACGTCGTAATGATAATATTTGTTCTCTTGGACTCTCCCGAAGATAAACTGCAGATAAATATCCACACTGCTATGACTTTTTCAAAAATTCTTATCATTGTTGTACTTTCAAGTATTTGAAAACACTTTCTTTTCCAAATATTTGGCAAGGAAAATTAAGAAAATGAAAGAATTTCTGCTGGTGAGGGCGTGCCTTATTGCTACTTCCTTTCATTTATTTTATTGTTTACTTTGCGGTTTAGAAAATTATTTCCTCAATAATAAAACTGGCACAAAACTTTAAACAGTTCTATTGGGAGGTTCTAAAAATGACCTAAAGAGCTTGGAAGCATCATCCAAACAAGGAACGTCAGAATCCCACCTGCAGTCTGACCCACACCAGTTCCTCAGGAAACCTGATTTCCCGGCCCAACCCTGACAGCAAGAATAAGTGTCTTAAAGGGTTTGCCAGTGGCTTTGTGACTACTGGTGATTTTATCTAGTTCAACTTCTTTACTCAAAACTTTATCTCATTTGACCTCTCCTCAGCAATCAAGGATGGATAACTGACAACAAAAGTGATATTATTCCAGGTGAGGCAACCATATCTCAGGGCACAGCATTTCCCAAACTCCTACCCTTCCTTCCGATCAGCATCCCACTCTTATCACACTTGCACCCTCTGAATCACGCACCTGAGGAGAGAGGCAATATGAACACCGGCAAGGTCAGAGACTGCAAATACTACAGGTCCTCTTAGGGTAGGGGCTGCTCATCTAAGGAGCGTGAAGGAGGGTGTGCTCAGCATTCTAGGGGTCTGGACAGGAAATAATGCCAGGGAAATTGACAGTGGAGCTCTATGCATTTAAAAGGCAGCTGAGAAGATGTGAGAAGGACAGAGAGTCTCTCTGGTATTTGCAGGGAGCACTGGGAACGTAGGTAAATGAGAAGCCAGAGGTGGTGAGAAGTCAAACATTCTCTTTGGAAGACCCAGAGGCTGGCCAAGCGGTTCCTGCAGACATTCCCAAACATTCATTCATTCAAAGTCTTAACTCAGTAACCCTCACGCTGGCCTTCTTCAGTGACCTGAACCTTCTTTCTCTCAGGCATTTTCCAGAACTCCCTCTTTTTGGAAATCCTGTCCCTAAATACAATCACAATGGGTGCATTGGTATCTCAACCTCTGGAAAAAAAGGGGCCGGGGACACAGTTCAGTTCAGGACAATGAGCTTTCCAAAACCTAAAGCAAGCCTATCTCAGATAGCATGGGATGGGACAGGGGATAATAGGCTATGGCTGACATAGAAGAGCAATTCAAAGACGTTAGATAAACACAGAGCAGGACAGGATGGTGCTGAAATCGGGGAGCTCATGGGAGCTTAGAGATGAGACAGAAGGAGGTGTCGCTTAGAGTCTCACTGATCATTGAAGAAGAATTTGAATCTGGTTTTGAGTTTTGGGCTATGCCCAGAGGTTCTGGGGGGTTACTCCTGGCTTTGTGCTTGCTTGTGTGTATGTGTGGGATGTGTGTGTTGGGGGGGGGGGGGTGGCGTCCTGTGGTTCCTCGGGAGGACTGTGTGCAAAGTATACACTCCAGCCCTTTGCTACCTTTCCAGCTCCAGAATGTAGCTCTTATTGGAAAGAGACAGACGTGTAGGCAATGCAGAGTTCAGAACAGAGGAGTAGTATAACTAAAGTCCCATCCCAAACAGATCACAAAACGTGGAGGACAACCTCCGCCAACAGTTGCCACCTTTGAACTCTTTCCCTCCAGGAACAGCAGGACACAAGACCTCCCAAGAGGCAGGTCAGTGTCCTCTTTCCTGGCCTTGGCAATGGCCATCTGACTTCCTTTTCCCAACAAAGAGAAAGAAAAGTGTCAGTGAGGAATTCTATACCCAGACCTTATGGGTACTGGAAGGCCCTGGTCATCCCTTCCTAGAAGCTGGATGCTTGGAAGGAAGGTGGCAATTGCCATCATGCTATAAGCAAGCTCAGTCTAGCCAAAGTGGAAAACAAAGGGATACAGCCCTGAGCCAGAACCAAGGCCCCAGGCAGATGAACCACCGTCTTGAGCCATCTCAGACAGTTGTCCAGACATCAGATTGAGACCAGCTGAGGCCACAGATGGCCTGAAGTACAGACACATCATTGTACAGTTACTGTCCAAACTTCCTAAACTCAGAACCTCAGACACATCAAATGGTTCCATGCCTACACCAAGAAATTTGGAAAGGAGTTTCTTGTCATAGCAATGAATAACTAATGCATAACGGAAACAAGAACAAGAGGTAGAAGTAGACAGTAAAGTCTGCAAAGGCAGTGATGAAATTATTCCAGGGGCTGTTAGGCAACATAGTCACCAGGAAGAGAGAGAAGAAAGGAAACATAACTGATGAACTTCCAGGCCTGTCTAAGAGGTCTCTGAAAGCACACGGGACGGACTGCAGAAGAGGCAGTGGTAAGAGGCAAGAATTCAACTCAGGGTTTGCTGGTTGGGAACATAAAATTCATTGTCATTCTGTTCTCTCTGGGTCACCAAGAAATCCCAAGGAAGAAGCAGTTGGAGGGCAAAGATCAAATCCAAGGTCTCTGGGTGCAAGGTCCTCTGGGGCCAAAGCTCAAATCAAGTTGGAAGATCCTTCACCCATACGTGGAAGGATTTAAGGTGGCACCAGGGGAGACTCCCAGCAGACAGAAGTACTTCTACAAGCTTCCAGCACCTTCCCTATAGCTCCCGGTCGTGCCAACCAAGGGAAAGAGGAGTTAGAGGGAGTCTTAGAGGGGGAAGGGTTATGTCTCTCTAATGGAGTGAATACACTGAAGTCGAGGAGCCCAAGTTTATAAGAAAACTGTAGCTTAAAACAAAAATCACCAGCAACCAGACAAACAGGGGAATGCTAAATCCTACATTGGCCTAAATCTTAAGGGCAGGAAACGGCCTACTCAGTCATAATAACAAAAGCTAGCTCTTCCCGAAAGGGCAGGAAAAAAAAAAAAAAAACAAGAAGTGGAGCCCAAAGTCCAAGTATAACACTACAAGCCACCGCGTTCAGAACCTAAGGAAGGGTTCTGAGCCTACACCAGGGACATGCTCACCATCCAGAGCAAGGAGGAGCCTGGGACATGTGCCCGGTTGGTTTTCAGCACAACTCTGGACTGACAACGATCCCATGTCCCTCATCTCCCTCCTGTTAAATGCCACTGTCCTTGCTATTGTCCCATCTCTGTCTCGCCACCTGGGGCAAGGAGGAATGGCAGAGGATCTGTCTCTTTAGGTCACAGGTCTCTGCGCTCAAGAAACTGCCTTGGAAATCTCATCCACACCTATAGAGATTTACTTCAGAGAATAGTCTGGTCTGGTGCTATCATGAAATGTGCAGGGGAGGGGGTCTCTGGGAGGTTTCATAACCATGGAAGAAGTCTGACCACACTGAGGAACATGTGGCAGAAGGAAGAACAAGTGAACCATGTGCATAGGTCAGAGTCTCACACACACACACACACACACACACACACACACACACACACACACACAAGCCAAAGAGACACCATGCAGTCAAATCAGTTCAGAATGCAGAATCACACGTGACTATATCGTAAGTCATATGCTAGGTGCTGGGGTGTGTTTTGTGGTTAATTGGGTTAGTTTTAATGCATGCATGGAACATACATGGAAATAGACGGATGGAATCATCTGGCTGCTGGGTAGTTGGGAAGAGTCTGGCGTGAAGAATGCAGCCAGCAGGGCAATGGCAGAGAGGAGCTCTTGGAAGCTCCTGAGTTGTGAGGGGGGCGACAGACCAACCCTGGGCCCAGGGGGAAAGCATGATGGGAAGGCTTTAGACATGGGCCAGGTTGTGAGAAGTTGGGGAAGTTGGGCCACACCTGCTGCTGCTCAAGGCTTACTCCCGGCTCTCTGCTCAGGCTTCACTCCTGTGGTGCTCGGGGGAGCATACGCAGAGCTGAGGATCAAACCCATGTTGACCCAATGCAAAGCAAGTGCCCTACTCTATGTATGGCCTCTCCAGCCCCCCAGGGCTACTTTGGAGGCACAGCTAAATGGATTGGGGTAAAATAAATGTTAACGTAAGATAAAAGAGAAGTTAAAGGTGATTCCAAGGTCCTGTGACTGATGGCTTCTATGGGCAGCAAAAAGAGTAAAACTGCCATCAGATGGGATGGGGCCGAGGGTAAGAAGAGGTAAGAAGCAGTTTGGAGCTAAGAAGGAATCAATCCAGTGAGTCTCGGCTATCCACACAGGCATGTGGAAAGGACCGTGTGGGCTTCGGGATGTTATGCCTGGGGACATAAATGCATGAATCACCAGTATTAAACGTATTTAAGGCTCTAAGACTGCTCGAGAGCATCAAGGGCGTGAGCAGAGAAAGAGCAAAGCCTACGGACTGAACCCTCAAATTCCTTTCTTCTTAGAGGTGGAGTACTGAATTTGGACCTGAGTACTGGGGAGGTCAAAAGCCAAAGCGAGACTCTGGTGCTGTTGAAGGCCTCACAGAAAGACACCAGGAACCAAGCACAGGGTTTGGCCTCGGGACTGCCGATAGTGGGTCTCCAGGCAAGTGACAGAGTTGACAACACAGCTGACTCAAGGCAGAAGAGAGAAACTGCAACCAGAAAAACACAGCTCGTGGCTACAGAGAAATTTGAAGTCAAAAGAGTTTCTGGTTTTGTTTTTTATTTAAATGGGAGAAATTAGGACTTGGCTGCACACTAACGGGCCAGACTCACTAGGGAAAGAAAGATTAAGGGAGGAAAACTGTGTCCTTAGCTAGGAAACAGGACAACAACACTCCAAACACTGAGTGACTGAGCGACTACCACAATGTCTAGCTGTTTCCTTCCTCTCTCCTAGGTTTTTATTCTCTCCCTCAATCCCACCCCAGACTATCATTCCTAAAATGCTAGGTTTTCAAGACAATATTCCGACACTGTTTAAACGGAATTACTCTGTTTTCTGTTTTACATCCATCTGTCCAGTTGACACACCATTGAGTTAAGTCAATACAAGTCCACCAGGGTGAACAGCCCTTGCCGAGGCACCAGGGGAATAGTTCTCATTGCAAATGGTAAGACAGTCACAGGATGAGTCTGCCAGGGTAAGCTGATTAGAGGGAAATGAAGCCCATTTCAAATAAATTCAGGTGTGGACACAAATAACCTTCCCTGAGCAGCTACAGGCTACAGGGGATGGAGTTGGAGGCAGGTGGTAGATTTTTAGAGGCAGACAGAGGGTGACAATGAATAAAAATGTGGAGGAAGTGACTGCAGCTGTGACTAGAAGAGCCGTGCATGTAGAAGAAATGATCTGTGCATGTAGAGGAAGTGGCTGCGCTGAGATTGGAAAAGGAGACCGTCAAGACCATCTGGAACCCACCACCCTGTGCTCTCAGCGGTGTCTCTCTTAAGCCGACCTTCCCGAGCTGGCAGCCTCCCCACAAGTTTTGTTAAGCACAATTAGTCCTAGTGATCCAGATACCAAGGGTAGGTCATGGGGCTAACGTTGAACCAGAGCAAGAGATCTTCCAAGTGGAGAAGAAGCACTCTGGAAAAATCCAGGATTTTCCAGGATATGTATGGACAGAGAGTTCCAAAGGGAACTGGGTCCAAATATACTGCTCCTATACCCTCCTTTTCACCAGAGAAATGCCGGAAACGAGCCGCAGTCCAGCAGATTTCTAGCACATTTTGCATTCCCACTTCCTCTTGCCCTCCGCCCTCCTGACAAAAAGACTCATCTTTCCCCCATTCAGAATTTCCTTCTGTCTTGCCTCGCCAAGCTGCCAAATAAAGGGACATTTGAAATACCAAGTTAAAGAAATCTCTTGTCAAAGTATTATTACCAACCTGACTCCACTTGGCAGTGATGATGGATAGTTCTAATCACATGCCTAAGAAGTACCAAAAGTGAATATGTTATTTGTACTGATAATGTCTGACATCCAGAGCAATTTTAGCAATGAAACTATTGATTTCAATAACAATATCAATGCACATGGTCCTTTCTGTCGGTGAGGAGAAGGCAGAGGGCTCCTTTGTCAACTGTGGAACTGGCACAAGAGACGTGGCACTGCAAGGAAGGCTGTTCGATGCTGAGTCCAATTTCTGACATACCAGAGATTTCCTGAGCCCACCACAGTGTCTCCTGAGCCCAGAGCCAGGGGTGAACCCTGAAAACAGCAGAGTGCGGTTTCCGCCCTCACCCAAAACAAGCAAACAAAAAACCCAACCATATAATGCCTGGTTCAAAAAAGAATGATCTGAGCATTTTACAAGAGTGTGTAGCTTTTACCTCTCAAATGAACTTGGAGTGATATGTGGGGGCAGAAGATCCCTGGGGTGAGCAGGGCCCACCGAGCACCATGGGTGCCTCCAGGAGGGAGCACCAGCCCAGCCCATCACTTTCAGTTTCAATTGCCCTTTTTATTTTTCTTTTGTGACAAAAGTGCCCTGTCACTCTCCTGGCCCCTGTCACTGTCCGCACTTGGAGGAACCTCAGCTCTGGGAAGGGGAAACAATAGGACTGGCTCATACAGACGTTTTTATTTTTAATTTCCTGTAAGTGGTATATACCAGCATATCTCAACTGAGGGCCGCTTGCCCCTGTCACTGGGCCTCCAGGACACTTCGAGAGACCACAGATAACCACAGGTAAACACTGCGCAGATGGGAGGTCACAGCCCAAGACTCAGGGACCAACCAGACTAGAGACAACAGGTATGAGAGACACCCGCCACCCCCACCGCAGGATACAAAGTTGAAGGGCACCACTCCTCTACACCATCCTTAATTTTGGTCCCCTCCAAAAGGGGCTGCTCCAGACACCACCTGACTCTGTAGGATGAAGCCCTGGGAAAAAGGGCACCAGCTTTGGGAGAGGGTTGCAGTGGTGAGCGCTGCCTCCCAGAGACGGGACTGCCCCTCGGGTCCCTGCCCCACCTGCTAGAGGCATGCCATGCCGGGGTGGCACTGCTGTTGGGGTCCCTGGCACCGCAGCCCCACGAGATCTTGGGCAGGTGTGTGCAAGCATCCCAACTAAGAGTTTGCAAGCCAACACCGCCTCTGAGGGTGGGATCCCCCTGGAGGGTGGGCAGGCAGGCCTGGAAGCTCACCTTTGGTCCCCAGGTACAAACCCGGCACCAGGATAGCCCTGTGCTGAAATGAGGGCAAAGAGACTCTTGCTCCCTCCTTTGGATTCCAGCACTGACTGCCTCTTAAAAATGGTCACCATCTGACCCAACAAACGCAAAGAAACCAACAGTTTGACAGGTATGTGATTGATTATCACTAACTAGTAGAAGTCACTATGAGACAGTAATGAGCACATACCACGATGAGCTAAAGATCACTATCGTTCTCTAATTGTCCCTCAGGAATAGTTCCCTGCCAATGATCCATTCATCCAATAAGAAGTGCGGTAAGAACTGGATGTTCAACCTCAGTCAGCCCCCAGAGTAATCTCGTAGAGTGATCTGTGAATAAATTAATACTGAACTGGAGGAGTTGGCTTCTTGCCAACACTCAGACCAAAACCTCCAGAAAAAGGGGCTTCCCAAGTAATCAGCTACACGATCTTTATTGAAGTAATAGAAAAGTCTTCTGCTCCAGTTCCCCCATGAATCATAGCCTTCTATTTGGATTGATGAGCTGACAGTGGGTAGAGCTGTACAGACACCAAGGACAGTAGGCCACATTTGCCTGTTTTCTGTCAACACAATCAGTCAATGGACAAAAATGGATGTAAATCAGACAAATGCTTTCATTTAGGAGTATAAAAGACATTCTTCTAATGAGCCAAAGACCCCTGGAGACAGTCTTGTGAATGTTATTTGGTCTTAAGGATCAAAACATACCATGAAAATGTCAGTCTCCAAACACCATCCACTCGTTTAGAATGAATATTCTAGGCTGCAGCTATAACTCAATAGGTCGGAGTGCGTGACTTGCTGTGGGGGCCTGAGTTTGCTTCCCAGTATCACACGGTCCCCTGAACACGACCACATGTGGCACCTCCTCCAAACTAAACTAAGCTGAACTAACATTCTAACACTTGCAATGCTGGGGCTGGAGTGATAGCACAGCGGGTAGGGCGTTTGCCTTGCACGTGGTCGATCCTGGTTGGATCCCCAGCATCCCATATAGTCCCCTGAGCACATCCAGGAGTAATTCCTGAGTGTAGAGCCAGGAGTAACCCCTATCCATCACTGGTATGACCCAAAAAGCAAAAAAATAATAAAAAATAACAAAAAGTATAACACCTGCAATACTGCATTAAAATGCAATATCGGTGTTACTGTTGTTATGAGGCCAATATTTTTTGGAAAACAATGTTCTCCATAAATATCCATGATTTTGTATCTGTCCAGATTAAACGATGTGGAAAATATCTGCATACACATACCTGCCTCCAGATACAAAAGGTGTGCAAATAATGTTGCTGAATTGAATGGGATTAGAGTCTCCCTACAATTCTCCCTACAATGAATAAATTCAAACAAAACATCCTTTCACATAATGCAATGCAAAGGAATTCTACATATACTGAGATAATAAAGTAGCACATAATTAAACACAGTTAATTAGTAAAAGTCACTATTACTTCACAGCTCTTCCACTTTTTAGATCTGTAACTTTGGGAAAGCTACTAACCTGTTCTTAAATTTCGGTTTCTTCCGCTACAACTAACAGTCCTTATGACTACAGGAATTTATGACAGACATATCTGGAATAAAATCCAGTACAGAACTCAATGGGTGTTAGCTGTAATTCATACCAATTCCTGTAATCCACTCAACTGGTGCTAATGGCTCTGTGTTATTATTAGCTAATTTTCAAAATCACACTTACATAATAAGTCAACTCCAAGAAAGCAAGAATGGAAAGGTTTTCAAAGGCAGGCAGGCAGGCAGGCAGACAGCCAGGCAAAACGGGAGGGAAGGAAGTTGGAGTGTGTGTTTTGCAGGGGCGGGGGGGGGGGCGCGGGGAGGATAATGAAAATAGTAAAATTGCCATTAGCCTCATACCCATTTAAAAAGTAGATTAAAATTGGGATTATTTCCCTTCAAATATCAAATTAAGTCACATTGTTGTGCTTTGTCAAGTTTTTCTACAAGAAAGAAAAATTAAAAACCAAAACTGAGCAGAACTTAAGCAAAAGTGTCAAGGCTGTATGTACTTCCAGTTTCGAAAATCCTTCCATTAATTTTCAAACTGAACTTCCCAAAACTTTAAATCACTGACCCTCAGCCCCAATATTGCAAAGTAGCTTGTAGACAGCCATATCATTGACCACACTCTGTGCTGTGATGCTGACACCTATATGCACACATATATTTGTATGTACATGCACATTATTTCAGGAACTAAAACAAAACGCCAAGTTGCTCTACTTCAACCTGCCAGTAATCGTGGAAACCCTGCGGAAAATCCCTCAGGGTTTCACCAGGGCTTCACCGGAGCTTTCCAACAGGCTGAGAGCAGCAGGTGGGACAGTATGTCAACAGCGTGGGTGACAGTCCCCGCCCACCAAAGCCCCGTTTTCCCCTCCTGGCCACTGTGTCAGAGATGATCCTATAGGAAGGGTTTTTCCCTTTGCATTAGGGAATCTTAGAACATGAAGACACTGCTCCACCGCTTAGGGACATGCGAACTTTCTGAGATTTCTTAACTTGATGCAGTAGTCCTGCATTTCCCCTCCTTCCCTTTGCGCCACCACCCTCTGCTCCTGCATGCTGTAAAATGACAGTTTACCTTCTGCAGATCGCACCTCCTTCTCAGTAAAGTAGTTTCACCTGGGCAGCGAATCATTTAGACTTGGGGCTGCACCCCAAAGTGCTCAGGGCTTACTGAGCTGAGGGGTCTCTCCTGGCAAGGCTCGGGAACCATATGGGGTGCGGGGGATCGGACCCGGCTCAGCCACGTGCAAAGTAAGCGCTCTCCCAGCTGTAATAATAATCCCTTCGTTCCGTTAAAAAAAAAAAAAAAAGCCTATTGAAGCCACCAGTGCCCAGCGTACTGGCCTGGCCCTTATTACAGCAGATGTCACTAAGAGTCTCATGACATTGGAAGCAGCTTTATATAGATTTCACTGGAATAGTGACAAGATTGTACTTCCAGTTTCGAAACTCCTGACTCACGGTTTCAGAATCTGCTATAAGCATCGTTTGTGAATATCGATAGCCCTCAACATACTTTAAACTGAACCATTTAAATGCATGGAATGATCTAAATCAAATTCAAAGGACCGGTTTACTCTGAAGCGTGCAATTTCCAGAACGCTTGAAAAATTAGCCGGCTTTCCCTGTAGTCACCTCTAGCAAGGAGCCCTTGGAGGGCAAAATCCCGTGTTTGAAGTGCTCCTGCTAAGAGCTAAGTTGCATGGTCCAGAGTCTGTGCGCATATGAGGAACTCGAGCTTGACTGCCAAGCACGACCGTTTCTGCAACCTCCTCTCCCTAGGAAGACAAGTGTCCCGTTCCCAGCAAGGGAGGCGGCGGGAGTCACTTGGCTTTTGCCAAAAAGAGAGAGAAGGGGCCAGCGAGGCGTGCGCGCACCCTGGCACCCTGGTCTGCACCGGCGCGCGGGGTGTCTGCAAGGGGTCGGGGAAGAAGCGAAGGTCTGCGGTACCTTTCTTGAACTTTTCTGCGCTCGCTTAGTTGCAGAACTACGCGCTCGGGGGCTCGGGAGCGCGTCTTCTCTGGAGCTCGAGGCCGGGCGGACGCGCCTCTTCCCCGCCGCCGGCTCTGTAAGGTGCCCAGCTCCGCCCCGTGCTCGCCGGCTGCGGGCCCAGCGCCCTGGGAGCGTCTAGGTGGTATCCGCGCGAGGTGCGCCCCGCGGCAGGGGAAGGCGAGCACCCCCGGGAGAGGACGAGAGGGGGCTGGAGGGGCGCACGCTGCAGCGGTACAGCGGAAAACTGGAGTCGGCGCCGAAAGCTCCCCAGCCAAGGGTGGGGCGCAGCCGTCGGGGGGGAGCCGGGTGGGTCCCGCAGCCCTGGGAGGGACCCGAGGCGTGGGCGCTCGCGGGATGGGGTGGGGGGAAAGCCCCTCCAGCCCTTCCACCCTCCACCACCTCCCGTCCCAAAGCGGAGCCGCTGGAGTCCGGGAGTGCGTGCGCGGGGAGGGGGCAGCAGGCTGCGCGGCCGGCCGGGGCGCTGTCACCCGCTGTCGTCCAGGGCGATGGGCTGGGATCTCCACGGGTCAAGCTGGAGTTCCCTGGAACCCGGGAGTCCCAGCCCCACCCCCCCACCCCCCACCTCAGGGGAAAAGAAAAGTGAAAGAGAAAAAGAGCCGGGAGGAGAGGCGCAGACAAACACGCGCCTCGGCCAGGGAGGGGCGGTCCGGGAGCACTGGCGCAGGTGGCCCGGAGCTCCCCGCACCCCCCACCCCCACCCCGGGGCGGCCCCGCCAGGCACGTTGTCACCACCGCCGCCCTGCGCAGGGTGTAAAGCCGAGGGAGAAGGAACCTCGAGGGGACGCTCGCCTTGCTGCCCGCACCCCAGCTGGGGACCCCTCACCCGGGCGTGAGAAGGGCTCCGGGAGCTGCAACTCTGGGCGCAGCGCAGGGAGCACCGGGGGACAAGGTGGTGGGAGGGGGTTGGGCGGCTGTTCCCGCCTGTCCTGGCCCTGGGCGCGGCCGCGAGCCCGGACTCGGGACCAGGAAGGATCTCCTCGGGTGACCGTTTTGTGCCAGGCAGTTGGCAGGAGCTTGGGGGGAAAGAACCTGTTGGCGCATCCCGTTGCGGACTGAGGGCGCCGCGCACACGACGCGGAGCCCGCGGGGCTGGAAGCAACGGTGTGGAAGGTCGTGACTGCCCTCACTCACCTGTGCAGAAAAGGGCTGAGTGCGCGACGGTTGCACAGCCCGCGCGCCACACCTGCGCGCCCAAGGCCTCATTCGTGTCAGCTCAGGTAAGCACGTCGGGAAAGCAGGCGCACGAGTCACCAGCTGTCATGCCCCAAACAAAGGTGCTGCGGGCAGTTTGCCAGAGCTTCTGCACAGAAGTAAAGAAGAAACCACCGGGTTCCCGGAAGCCCCACTTTTTCCATGCAGTCTGTATAAAATCGAAGTGAACAGATGTATGTAGTACAGCGGGTTTACCTTGCCCGCAACTGCGGCTGCCTTGCACGTAGCCGAACCAGGTTCAATTCCCCCCACCCCACTCATTCCCGTGAGCCTCCCCAGGAGTGATCCCAAAAAGCAGAGCCAAGAGTAAGCTCTGAGCACCACAGAGTGCCCCCCTCCAGCAATAATATAATAAAATAGAAGATTAATCGTGATTTAAATACTTAAGGTAGCCACAGAGGGTATGCTCAGCAGAGAAATCAGAAATCATGACTTGCATGATCCCCGGCACCTCAAAAATTAAAGCAGGGTGGGAGAGACCATACAGCATGGAGGGCGCTAGCGGGAAAAGCTTGTCACATAGATCTGTCAACCCTGGTTTGATTTGTGACATCACCCGGTAGGGGCTCCCAGCACCCCAGGAGTAATTTCTGAGTGCACTGTCCAGAAGTAAGCCCTGAACACAGACCGCTATGCGCCATAACTGAAAATAGTAACACACAGCTAAAAATGAAATTGCAATAAATTTCCACATAAAGACCATGCTTTTCATTTAATGAAGTTGAGCCATGATAGTCACTATCAACCGAATAACAGGTTTTTTTCATGTGAAAACCAGTTTTACAACCACTCAGAATTTCACCATAGTTGAGAAACACGGGATTTTTTTCATCTCTTTCCAAATAAAGATAGCGTTGACTCTCCTGGTGATAACGCCAGTGAAATCTACCCCACCAGCCTTTGCCTACCAGAACCCCACCAGCCTCGGTGTGAGGATGAGCCTGTGTTGTGAGAATTTATGGGCCTGCAGCTGGGTGCGCATTGGTGGCAAAGGAAACAGCAGCCACCAGAGGAATCCAGGTGTCTGTGTGGGTAGAGGGGGACAGAAGTGGGCTGTGGTCCCCCTCCCATCTCAAGGCGAAGCTGTCCTTAGGTCCTTATCTGGAGCTCACCAACGGTGGCTTCCACAATCTAACAGCTGTCCCAGGCCCGACAAACTCAAAGTCTGATGACACTTTTAGCATGTCATCATCTGGAAAGTTTGCACGACAGTTTGAAATAGAAAGGAATTTTGCTTCCTGGAGCTAAACTTTAAAGTACAAGTTGAGCATGGGAGAATATTAAAATGATCTACAAAGAGTAATCTAGTATCCACGTAAGTTCTGGAACAAGGTGAAGTGGGCAATATACAAAGCATTTAGTCAGAATGGACACAAAAGCAACACAAATTAACAGTATAGTAAAATTGAAAATGATTATAGTTGGGGCTGAAGCGAGGGTACAGCAGGTAGGGCCTTGCACGCGGCCGACCTGGGTTCAATTCCCAGCATCCCATATGGTCCCCTGAGCACCACCAGGAGTGATTCCTGAGTGCAGAACCAGGAGTAACCCCTGTGCATTACTGAGTGTGACACCCCCCCCCCAAAAAAAGCAAATGATTATAGTTTCCTGAGATGTGCCTTGGTCTGTTCTGGGCCTCCCCAAACTGTAGGATAAATTTGCTTTCTTAATTATAGGAGACTTTTTTAATGTATGTATGTATGTATATGAATATGTATACTATATGTATATGTATGCACATATACATACACACATATTCAAATACATGGTATTTGAATTGGAGATTGAAATGCCTAAAATTCACTGAAGGTGAGGTTTCAGCATAACTTGTTTGGGGGCCCAGTGCTCAAGCAAAATACCCTAAGAGATGCAAGTTTTATTTAACGTTACCACAAGCTATTCTGTAAGAGATTTAAAATTACTCACACCAATGAACAAGTAAATTCTTGCACATAAATTAAAAGCCAAGACAAAGATGGATGAAATAATTTTAAACTGCCTTAAGATAATAAAATTGCAGTGTGGAAAGAAGTAAAAATTAACTAAACCTCACAGAAGTGACCATAATAACCTTTCTTTGAATTTAAAGAAACAACCATAAGAATCATAGTTTAATGGAATTTGTAAGATGCAACCCCAAAGCAGCATTGGCCAATGGGGTGGCTGTCTTTAAAATAAAATAAGAGAACTGGAGAGATAGTCCAGTGGGTAAGGCAATTGTTTTGCACATGTCTAACCCGGGTTTGATCCACAGCATCCCATAGGGTCCCCCCAGCACTGCCTCAGTGTAATTCCTGAGTGCAAAGCCATGAATAACCAACCCGTGAGCATCACTGAGTGTGATTCAGAAACAATAAAATGGGACTAGGGAGATTGTACATGGGTTAAGGGGTTTGCTTTGCACATGGCTGATCCAGGTTCAGTTTCTGGCTTCCCTGAGCACTGCCAGCTATGGCCCCACCCGCCCCATTAAAATGAAATAAAATACTAACAAATGCTCTCTCTGGCTTTTGAACCTGCATGGAAGCAGCTGGTGCTGAGGCAGGTGAGGCAGGACTGGCAGTGGCTGGTCTCTGCTGGTTTGCAGTTCCCAGGTTCTTCAATATTTTCAAGAATGAAGATATTGAATAATAAAGATGCTCAGACTCATGGAAATTAGAAAGGTCTATTGGAAAGTAGAAGAGAAAAGAAAAGAAGCTCCACAAGTGGGAAGGAACTTAGCATAGGACTAAATTAAAAGTCAGGGTTTGTGTAGCCGTTTTCAAAGCCCTTTGCCTTTCTCATCAATGACAAGTGTGACAGAGAACCAGGACATCTCCAGGGCGGTCACTGGTGTGAGTCCTTCTGCCACCTGTCTCAGGCACTGTCCATTATCTCAGCCTCCCTGTGAGTCTAAGCTCTGGGGAAGAATTTTAGGATGAACAATTGTTAACTCCCTGTTTATCAGAAAAGTCCAGGAATTTTGCAGGGAGTCAAAAATTTGCAGGCCGGCCAAAAGTGGGACTGCACAGAGAGTAGCTGGCAAGGGTAAACTGAGGCCTCCTCTTTCACTGGTTTCCCCCATGACTTTTTCCCATGGTTATGACTTTATTGTGGACTTTCCAAGAACAAGTATCAGAGGAAGGACAAGTCCATTAGCTGGTCTTTGAAAACTCTGGCCTTGGGACCCATAAATTTCCGTTTTGGCCTTGGCATGCATTGGCGTCAGAAGCCTTACCTCTCTCGTTCCTTGGCATTTCTGGCACTGGATAATATTCTTTTCTTAATATTTAAATTCGGGGCCAGGGAGAAAGCCCAAAGGGCTGGCGCATATGCCAGGCATATCACAGGCAGGGGGTCCTGGCACAGTGTGGCTCTAATGACCCCAAACACACGAGGCCTGAGTGACGCCAAGTCAGCAGCAGAGCACCCGGCTCTCAGGCCATGCACAGCTGTGCTGAGTTAGGCGAGGACTAGTCATAGGGACTCCCGAGCACTGCTTGGGATTCCCCTCCCCCGTGTTTTCAAATGCTTCTTACTTTTAGTTCCCTCTGCAAATACTAATAGGTAGTTTCTAAAGTATGTCCCCAAGCCTTGTGAAGCACAGATGTTAATTCTCACGGCCATGCTATGAAATAAAAACCTGTATCAACTCCATTCGCAGGTGGGGAAAGCTAAATTCAGAGCCATCTCCTCTTGAGAGGCCCACCAAGGATATGAAGGCTGATGTTTGCCTCTTCCCTTGGCTTCTAGGTGGGCAGGCACCCCCCTCTGCTTCTGAAATCCAACCTCCACCACACACACACATACACACGCATACACCCACACTCACACTCACACACACACTCACAGCCACATACACACACTCAGAGTCACATATACACACATACTCACAGTCACATACACACACACTCACAGCCACATACACACATACACTCACTCACACACACTCACAGCCACATACACACACACACTCAGAGCCACATACACACACACACACTCAGAGCCACATACACACACACACATACTCACAGTCACACACACACACACACACACACTCACAACCACATACACCTCAGGAAAGGGTTGGAGGAAAGAAGCCATGGGCCTTGAGGCACTCTCTCTCAGCCCAGTTGTGTTTTCTGCAGAATAATTGTAAGCACCAAAGGCAGGAAACTCATCATTCCCCTGAATTTCTGCTTCCTGATCTCATTGTGTTTCTGTAATGCAATTGCCCTGGGTGTTCACAGCCCGGCTACAAACTTCAGCTATTTGAATAAAGTGACTGATAAAGGACTTGCAAAACTGCAAGCTGAGGGATGATGATTCCTTGGTTTTCCTTAGAGGTGGGTGATATTGGTTTGCCCTCAACTGTCAGGATATCCTCCCACCATTTTTTTTTAAATGATTCACTTGATTTATTTTTAACCCTTTTCGCTTTTAAGCTGCAATCTACTGAAAGACTTTGAGAGTGTAAGGAAATAATTTCTCGGTACCTCTTGTCAACTCAAATTTTACGTTCTTTATTGTGGTCAAAGAAGTTTGGATATTGCAAAATCTTCACACTTTCCTCCAGCTATAATCAGACAGAAAGTACCAGAATAGTCTTTTTCCTTATATCTCTGGGTGAAACCTTAGCAACAAACTAACTGCTTTCAGGCCTGTCGAATTAGATGAATTCCCAGTGGTTTGTGTGTGTGTATGTGTATGGGGGGGGGCAGGGCATGGGAGGACATCTTTCTTTATATATATATATATATATATATATATATATATATATATATATCTCACTAAAAATCTAGCTCAGAAAAACATTAATTGCCTTACTAAGATTTATAATGAGATTGCATTACATTGAAGGACTCTTGGCACGTATTTCTGTCGGCTCTTGTAAAAAGAGATTTGACTTTTCATCATATATACTTGCTGGTATATAGAAAATATAAATTTTTACAGTTCACTCCCTAATTTAAATTTATGCTTTTTTACAACATATAATAAATTTAACAAAAAGGCGTGAAACCAGAGTCAAAACCAATAATATGCCTATATAATATGTCTATACCCACAGTCAAAGTGTAGCTCACGTTGATATTTATGTTGACCTTGTGACTGGCAAACAGACCCTTAATAAATATTTGTTGAATTTATAGAATGTTGGCGGTGAGGGGGGTTGGAGCAATAGTACAGCGGGCAGGAGGTATACCTTGCATACAACAGACATGGTGGGGAGGTGGCTCAAACCCATTAGATCCCTCAAGCACCACCAGGGTTGATCCCTGAGTTCTGAGATAAGAGTAAACAAAAATAAATAAGTAAGCAAATAAATAAAATAACTATGGTGGTGGCCTTATACACATATAGAGGTGTGAAGCTAACTCCTGAATCCAGAGTCCAAGAGAAGCACAGAAGTGAGGGCATTTGCTTGGCACACCGCCAATGCCTGCTAGACCCCTCATCCTGCACAGATCACCTCCTAACACAGCACAAGTCATCCAGATCACCAGGAATGATCCCTAAGTGCAGAGCCAGGGGACTGTCCTGAATCCTTCCTGAGGTGGCCCAAAAATGAAACAAAAAAAAAAAACCCTAAATCCCAACCCCCTCTAAATCCTATATCACTGTAAATATGTGATTAAAAAAAAAGTTAAAAGGGGATTTATTAATAAGCCACATCTGCTCCATCCTCTTGGGCGTTCAGTTTTCAGTGAAGACAAGACTGCAGAAAAATCTGGAAAGAGAAGGCTGTTGCTTCTTCCCAAGAAATGGCATCTAGAGGTGTCTGTTTATTGTCTAGTGAAAGAAGAGTGCTTTACTCCTCAAGCTACAAGCAAAGTATCCACGCTCAGATAGACACGGGGAGGCTCATGCTAAGTGAAATTACTTAGAAAAAGAGGACAGGGATAGAATGACTACACTCATTTGTGGAATATAAAGTAGCATACCATGAGACTAATACCTAAGGACAGTACAGACAAGGGCAGGAGGATCACGCCACAGTTTGGAAGCCAGCCCCACGTGCTGGGAGAAAAGGGATGGAGAAGGAATCACTAATAAATAATGATTGGAGGGATCTCTTGGGATGGGAAATTTTGTGAGGAACAGGCCCAGAAATTTAGCTTTCTCAAGACTTTTTACAGGAACCCGCATTGCAAAATAACTTGTTTTTCTGCCCCTGAGCAAGGAACTCGGATACAGGTGCCCCGACTTGCAAGTCAAAAGGCTGGTGGTCAAACCAGATAACCAGATGCCTCCCACAAGACCCATGACTGCCCTAAAAACCAGGACATTCCTAAGCACTGACGCAAATGCTGATCTCTAAAACTATAGGCTAAGGAGTGATGTCTTTTTAAATGGATTGGTTAGGAAAGTATGTATTATTACAAATCTATTGGCTATGAAATGCGCGGGCTCTGCTGTAACGGCCGGTGAAGGCCTCTATGAGATATCCTTTGGAGAAGCTCGGGGTCTTGCTCAACCTGCTGGACCTGCGTGTCCAAGTAGGCGGCTCGACCCTGGCTAGCCAGTCTTACAATAAACCCTGCTTGCTGTTTGCAGTCTCGGGAGTCTCTTTGTCGTTAAAAGGAGTTCTCGATCTGAGCCCTAACAATGTGTACTGAAAGTAGACTGACAACCAAACATGATGGCCTCTTAGTATCTGTATTGCAAATTATAACAGCCAAAATAGAGAGAGAATAAGAAGGCATGTATCTGCCACAGAGGCAGGAGATGCAATGGGGTGAGGCTCGTGGGAAGGACGCTGGGAACAATGGGGATGGAAAATGTGCACTGGTGGAGGGATGTGTGCTTGATCATTGTATGACTGAAACATAATCATGAAAGTTGGTAACTGTATCTCATGCTGATCCAATAAAATTTATTAAGAAAACAACAACAAAGTGTCCACTCTTCTTATTCCTCTTCAACTGGCATTGGAGATTTGAGGCAGTTTAATTAAATAGGAAAGAAGAAACCCATAAAGATTGTACTTATTTCAACAATCTCTTCCCAAAGAACCTAGCAAAACCAGAATGGCATGTGAATTTAGCACACTCACGGGATACAAGATAAATTATGCCTATATATAAGTTTATAATGTAGAGTGTAATGTAGAATAAACTATATAGCAATAAGTAATTTTCAAATTGAAAATATATATGACCTGAGGGGTTAATTTGTTTGCCTTGCCTCTGACCATGAGAACATATGGTCCAGGTATGGCCCCAAGGAACTCTGAGAACTAGTGGGATATTCCAGAATAATGTCTTGCACCAAAGGATTCAAGAAGCAAATTGTCAGCCACCCACATTGAGCAACTGGCCCTGTGGACCAGGCTTCATTATGAAGGACCCCTGGGCCCCTAAGCAGTCTTTCCAAATTTTGAATATAGTTTGTATTTAAGTATAAATTCAACAACAGCTATGATGAAAGCTTTAGAATGAAAAACTAACAATGATCTGAAACAAGTTGAAAGACTATGGCACACAGTTCTTGCCTTGTTTGTCTTTTAATTCCATTACATCCATATTTTCACATGTAGCTGTGACTACTGTTGCATCTGAAAATTTGAAATAGAGACCATGTAATTTAGCAAAACTTAAGAGAATGACTACCTTCCCTTTTACTGAAATATTTTATCAATTCTCCGTGAAAGAGCTTAGAGAGATATCGTGTTCATGAGTTAGAGAATTCAAGGCTGTTAAAATGGCATCTCTTTCCACACCTATATAGTGATTCAGTGAATCTCAGAGACTTTCTGGTTCATAAGCTGACTATAAAATTAATATTCGGGCCCAAAGACAGCACAGAGCTCTAATTTCTGCCCTGCATCAATATTGGTGGGCAGCACCGTGTATGGTGCCCCAGGCACGGCCAGGAGTGACCCCTAAGCATAAGCCAGGAGCAGGCCCTGAGCACCACTGAGTGTGGCTCAAAGCAAAAAATTAACACGCAAAGCAGCAAGAAGAGGTAAAATGTTTTTAAAAAACAGTAATATTCCAGGATCTATGCTAATAGTTGTTAGGCTAAATAAGGCTATAAACACCAAGACAGTGTGGTAATAGCATAAAAACAGATAAACCAATGGAATGAATGAGAGCCTAGGAAATCCAAAATCCAAAGATATAGATATCAATTGGTTTTGGCTTCTGTGCTAAGGAGAGAGAACCAAGGAATAATATTGTTAAATATAGGAAAAACTGGGGGTATTGTCAAAAATAATTTCTAGGGCCCGAGGGTGACTCAGAATCTTGGAAAGTGTGATCTGTGTCTGGGGCCCCTGATTTCTCCTGGGACGACGCTGTCCCCCACTCATCACTAGGGGAGAGACCCCAAACACCAACTGTAAAAAGTCCCTGAACGCCAGGGATAGCATTGGATATGGGCTCCCCAAACTATTCCCAATTCCCAAGGTTATATCATTCATAAAAATTAAGAGTGAATTGTTCATAGACTTTAATATAGAAGCCAAAAGTGCTTGTCTTCCAAAGGACGCTTAGGGGGAAATCGGTGTCGTCTTGTGAGGGGTACAGCTCTCTAGGACGGAGTTCAAAAAGCATCTCATAATGGAAGAAAAAGGCAGCATGACTGGATTTCCCCCAATCAAAACGCCCTTTCTCTTTGATAAGACCCGAAGTAAGGAACAGTGAGATGAGGCCCTGGCTAACACGCCAGCCTTCAAGCAGAAGGTCGTGAGTTCGAGCTCCGTCATTCTAACATGCATAGAGCAGGATCCCGGGGGGTGACTCTCTGAGCCTGGCAGCTGTGCCCTCCGAGATGTCCAGCACTAGGTGTGTCCAAGCACCAAAGCTAAAGGTTGTGAGCCTGGCAGGCCCATATGAAGTAGCTGATTCTGTGAGCACCTCTGCCTGATGTATGAGCACAAACCTGGTGAGCACCACCACCAAACGTGTGCACAACCCCTGGTCATCACAGCCCTAATAACAGAGCAAAGGAAAGCAAGCAAGGAAATACTAATGGTCTAAAATGACTTCCAATGTGCTAAACAGTCTGGAGAGCCCTACAGTTAAAAAAAAGAAAGAAAAATGCCATTTTCAATGTTTGACTTAAAAAAAACATTGTGTTGTTGTTGATTGAGGTTTTGTGATTTACAATACTGTTAATGATGGCTTCCCAAGCTCATAATTCCAGCATCACACCCCCCGTCAGTGCACCCAAGGGCCCCGCTGCCCTTAATATCAACGCCGATTAAGGGAAGAAAAGCATAATTAGAATGCAATTATTGTTGCTATGGAATAAGCATTTTGGTTCAGTTATATTTTCGTATGATACTTCTAATGTTTTAAACATACAAATACTAATCTATGCAATAAACATTTTTTAAAACCGCTTTTTGTTGTTGTTTTGGATTAGAGCCACAGTCAGGCTGGTCTCTGGCTAACTACTTGCTCTGTGCTCATGGATCACTCCTGGAAGGACTTTGGGGAACCGTATGTGGTGCCAAGGATTCGAACTGGGGTTGGCCACCTGAATGCAAGCACTTTACCTCTTGGACCATCTTCTCCATCCTAAGTAGTAATACTCACCTCTTGGACCATCTTCTCCATCCTAACTAGTAATACTTAAAAAAATAGTTTATAATAACCAGATAACTTAATTATAAATTACTAAGAGCTATTTATAACTTGACTTATTTTAATTTGTTACCGAAATTAAAAAGTTATCACATGAAATTTGTCATGAGAATCTCAAATTTAAACTTAGCCAACACTCATTAAAGGCCACTGTGACTAAAGAATTAGATCAGTGATTAAAGTAACCTCAGAACAATGGGAGGGAAGGCTATATAGTCATCTCTACCAAGAAATTCATTCGATATTTTAACTTTGTTTTGAAACGGTGGATATTGAAACAAGGTGATTCACATGCACAGTTACATGCAAATGATGGTAGAGAGAATAGACGTCTTAACAGAATAGATATGGCTGAAGTCCTCAGCTGTGGATTTCAACTCAAATGGAACCAAAGAGATAGTGCAGAGATTAAGGTGCTTGCATTGTGCAGCCGATCCAGGCTTAATTCTCAGCATCACCTTATCTACCCACCCCCACAGACACCAACACCACCACAAGTGACCCCTGTGAGCAGAGTCAGGAGTAGCTCCTGAGCATCACCGGGTGTATCCCAATTCCTCCAACAAATAAAAAAGAAATTAAACTGAAAAAATAGTGGCTTTATTCAACAATAACCCTTCTAAGGGCTCATCAAAATCTTCCATTGATCTAGTAATAAGAAAGACTTGGACTCTCAGCTGAGATGTGATCCTGGGGGCCGCACGTGTATGGCCTCTCCGCAGCTGCACGAGCATGACTCCAGAGGCCAGCTAAACTACTTTTGGTACTGGCAGCTTCTTGCAGAATGTCTCCAGACTGAGAACTAAGCTGCAGCCCCATGCTTGCCCAGGAGGGGAGAGGTTCTCTCTCTCTCTCTCTCTCTCTCTCTCTCTCTCTCTCTCTCTCTCTTCCTCTCTCTTTCTCTCTCTCTTTCTCTCTTTCTCTCCCTCTTCCTCTCTCTCCCTCTCTCTCTTCCTCTCTCTTTCTCTCTCTCTTTCTCTCTTTCTCTCCCTCTCTCTCTCTCCCTCTCTCTCTCTCCCTCTTCCTCTCTCTCCTCTCTCTCTCTCTCTCTCTCTCTCTCTCTCTCTCTCTCTCTCTCTCGTTCTCCTTGCCTGGGGGGAAGGGTGTGGCGACCGCCATATTATGAGACCACAGATAGGAGTTACAAACTGCAGCAATGGGACTCGAGGGTGCTCTCGGGAAGGTGAGCAGCACCGGCCCGCTCTCTGCTGAGATGTGATCCCGGGGGCCGCACATGTGTGGCCTCTCCGCAGCTGCATGAGCATGACTCCAGATGCCAGCTAAACTGCTTTTGGTACTGGCAGCTCCTTGCAGAATGTCTCCAGACTGAGAACTAAGGCCATGGCCCCATGCCTGCTCAGGAGGGGAAAGGTTTCTCTCTCTCACCTTTTCCTTGCCGGAGAAAAGTGCGTGGCGACCGCCATATTATGACGACCACAGATGAGAGTTACAGCTTGCAATGATCCAATATCTGGAAGAAATTTCCCTGGACTTAGTTGCTAAAATACAGAAATCCAAAACCTGGTGGCCGCTATTGCAGCCACGTGATCTCATAACTCTTCACAATAGGTCTGACTCTAGTGGGGAACTCCTAACAATAATAGGATTTTGTTGAAATATTGAATGTAACCAAAGTAAAGAAAAAGTAAAGTAAAATTTATCAGTTTTGTCGGTGGGGGGAGCGGGATGGGTTTTTGGGGTTTTTTTTGGTCGTGGAATATGGGCACTGGTGAAGGGATGGTTGTTTTAGCATTGTACAACTGAGACTTAAGCCTGAAAGCATTGTAATTTTCCACATGGTGATTCAATAAAATAAAATTAAACAAAAAAGAAAGACTTGGCCGTGGACCACAGAAGACCTCACTGCCATACAGGTTTCAGCTGGATTGTTACAGAACACGTACTGAGTATTCTTGTCTGGTATGCAACCAAACAGAGTGCCATTTTCCAAGAAAGCTCTTCAGAGTTGACTACTGTTTAAAGTCGAAGCACCAATATGGAGTGCCCATTTACGTGAAAAATTACTTTCCAAGGGAAAGGTTGGCATTTTTGTTTTATTTAAAAGCATGAAAAAGAAACAAGGTCTCAGCCCAGGCAAAGGAAAACTGCTTGCCAAGTTAACTTTCATGTTCAAGTCTAGTGAAAATCAAAGTGATGGAAATGCTCACTCAGGGAGTTTGCGGTTACTTTCAACCACTGTATGGCTAATTGTAGATATGTCGATTCTATTGGGAACTTGCTGCCTCCCTGGCCTCTCTAACTACCCCCAACCCACTCCTAGTCCAGTTTTCATTTACATCTAAGCATAGTTTGAAAAAACCTAAGATTTGTGGATGAAAAATAGATTTTCACAACCCAAAGTTAAAGTTACCAACATGACTTTTCCCTGTGCTTGTTAAGAATGAACTCTTACTCAGAATCCTCATTCATCATTTCACTGTATCACTGTCATTCCGTTATTTGTCAATTTACTTGAGAGGGGAGCAGTAACGTCTCTATTACACTCAGCCTTGAGATTTTAGCAGCCTCATCATTTATTTTATAGAAATAGTTTCAGGGAGAGTCACCATGTCCCAAAAGGACAGGATTGCTACATAAAAAAATTTATGATTTCATAGTTAATCTAACTGCAAATAATGTTTTGTAGAAAACTTCAATGCAAAACACCTTAGCGGAGATTTCAAGTGCAATTTCTTTGAGGCCACAATATCATTTGAATTGACTATCTTTAAAAATAAATTATTCAGGACTAGAGTGATAGCACAGTGGGTAGGGCATTTGCCTTACACGTGGCCAACTCCAGTTAGATTCCCAGCATCCCATATGGTCCCTGAGCACTGCCAGGAGTAATTCCTAAGTGCACAGCCAGGAGTAATACCTGTGCATCGCCAGGCATGACCCAAAAAGAAAAGTAAAATTTCTTACTCGGTGGGACTAGAAAGAAAATTTACTAGCTAGGTACATCCATAGGATAAGTTCATATTATCTTTCCAAAAAAGCCTTACTATTTTTTGTCTTATCACTGTATCACTGTCATCCTATTGCTCATCAATTTGCTCAAGCGAGCACCAGTAACATCTCCATTTGTCCCGGCGCATGCTAGTATAGCCCAATTGTGTCTGTTCACTCAAGGAACACGAAGAGCATCAAGCATTCATTCAGAGTCTTGACAGAGAAGTCCAACCATCTCGTAGGTGGGTGGCCAGATGTTCTTTTGATGTCCCATGGTCTCTTCTCAGTCAGTCCAGTGATACCGTACTTGATCTTCTGCACTTGCACCATCAGGTCCTCAGTGGATGCTTCTGATGCCAGCATACACACGTTGAAAGTACACACAGTCATTTTAGTCCTTCTTTGTTTTGGCAGCCTAGTTCAACTTTGAGATTTTAGCAGCCTCTCCTTACTCATCCTTCCCAATGCTGCCATATTGACCTCTTTCAGTGTCAGGGGGATGAGTCCTGTTATTGTTACTGCTTTTGGCATATCAAATACATCATGGGTAGCTTGCCAGGCTCTGCTGTATGGGAGGGATACCCTCAGTAGCTTTCCGGGCTCTCTGAGAGGGATAGAGGGACTCTGGATCTTGGCTGTTGAAGAGATTACATGGTGCTGGGGGCAGTTTGTGGGTGTGACTGACAAGCTACTGGAAAACTGGGGATCTGGGTGAAGGAGGCCCAGTCCCGATCCAAGCAGGCTTGGAGATCTCAGCCCTGGGTCCCACATACCTGGGTTCCTCTCAGATTTTTCATGGATGAGGCTTATCTGAGCATGTGGAGAGTGGCTGTGAGCATTGTTGTTGCTGGGTTCTGGAGGTTTTCAGCTGCCGGGACTCTGCTTAGGGTGGGGAGGGAAACTCAACCTTCCCCCCTCTGATGGGGCCCTGGCAAAGACAGTCTGGCACAGGAGCCATACGTTGCAATATAAAGTCTAGGCATTCCATAACTGAACATTTTGACATTTCTGAATATGAGTGTTTATAATAAATCCTGTTTAAATACTATATATAGTTTTTCTTAAGTAAATTTGAAACATTATTTTTCTGCTAAATTATATTTTAAGGTACATTTAACTTCCACAGATATTTAGATATCACGATTGCATATATAGACTGTGAACTTATACTTTCATAATATAGGATCATAAAAAAACATGCTATTTTCTAGAAAACTGTGATAATTTTTATGTTTATATCTGAATTTTATACCTGCAGTTGATCTCATAGAAAGTAACAAAGTGAAAAACAATAAAAATTTGTTTAGTGGAAATTTTATGCCAGATGTGTGCTAATTCATGTGCAATCAAAACTAGAAAAGAAATCTTGGGATTAAGGGTTCAAAGACTGATTTAGCCATGTATCATTAGTCACACACTTATCTTACAGATGTGGAGTCACTGAAATAAGAGAGTTTTATAATATCTATCTGGAAAATATTAACTTATAAAAACATTAAAGATAGGCCTAGTTTTAAATATACCTGGTCTAACTGGACACTTACTTATTCATAAATGGGACATTGTAGGATGACAATGCTTTGTCCTTTCCCCCCTTGCCACAAGGAGTTTAGGTTTATCCCGGTCACACCCATCAAGGTGCTCTTGAGCCACTCCCATTCCTTTGTTTATCTGTAACTACTTCTCTATACTCTCTTCTCCAAACAGTTAATCAGCTTTTCTCCCTTATCAGACTCGGTTAATTTGTAAGGTCAGATCTTTCTAGGACACTGAACTTAAATTGTAAGTTAATATTGCCTTTCTCTTCTCCTTGTGTCTTTTGAATAGTTTACTTTAAACCAATGTCCTTTTTGTATAGACACAAGAAGACAATATTATGCTTTTTTAACTTGGGATTTAATTGGCTTCGAATATTATTCATTCCCGGGCATCTGCTTTCTCAACTGAAGCCTCAGTTGCCCTCAGTTCCTAGCACCCCAAAAGCAGGGTCCCGACGAGGGATGGGACCGACTCAGGGCAAATGGTGAGTTATGTGCTACCCTGGCATCGAGATGGGCCTGGCCAAAGTGCCTAATTCTTAACTATAAGTTAAGAGCTTGATCATGGACAAGTGCTGTCATGATCCAAAAGTAACGAGACTAGGACCCTGCTAGGGATTGGAAAGACTAATCGGGCCTGAGCACTGTAGTCTGAGATTGAGATGGCCCCAGGAGAGCAATTCTATAAGCTTAATGCATCTCTTACTGTGTCCATACAAAACAATTAATATTATGAATGCTTATATGTTTGCTGGATGAGGAGAGGAGAAACACACTCATGGGACTCCGCCCTTGGGTGGAGGCGGAGCTGTAAAAAATTACAAGGGCAGCGCGTGGGGGAGGGGGAGATGTGATGATGTGTTGTGTTGTTCTGTTGTCCTCGGGCACTCGGGGCATTTCTGTCTCGCACGTGCCACTCGCGTTCAGTGTTCTTGAGCTGCTGTGTATAGACCAGATCGGGATGGCTCCTCCTTGTGCTCTGCTTCTGTGTGTGCCGCTGTGCTCTCTTCTGTCTGTCTCTCTGTCTCTGTCTCTGTAGTCTCTCCTCTGGTCTCTTCTGACCTTTCTCTGTTTCTGCTTCTGTGTCTTCCCGTGTGTCTTCTGTGTCTTCTCTTGTGTTGTCGTCTTCTTCTGTCTCCCCTCTCTTCCCCCACAGTCTCAGTTTATATAGCAAATTACATAGGGTGATAACACAAAGGTGCGTTTAACATTAACATACCAACAAAGAAAGGTCAGACCATTTCTCGAGAAGAATCTTTCCTAGAAGCAGCATCACCTGAGGGAAAGAACTTTACCCCTGTTGATTGTGACCACACCTGTGTGTAAGCCCCAACCCCCTCATGCTGTGGGGGATTTAACTAGGCTTGTAAGAGTGGGTTGGGGGAGAGATCCAGAGCTGGGAGAGAAGTGGAGAGTAAGGAGTGAATAAAGTAAAAGACAACTGATTGAGCAACCGGTTTGGCCTTCTTCCTTCCTTCGCCTTCCTTGGCCAACAGCCACACACAGTGGCTCCAGAGCACCGAACGTGGGCGGTGAGACAGAGCCACCCATAAAGCCTGTGAACACATGCCCTTCAGTGTGCATAGTTTATTATAGGACATCAAAGATAAAATTGTCCAGGGGAATTCAGAAGTGCATCCAGTAGTTAAACATATCCTATTTTGCAAAGTCTCATATTCCTAAAAGATTGCAAGCTCATTGAACTTTGGTCAGTATCTGATTAACATGACAAATAAACCCTTCCTTATGTTCTATTACCAATATGTAATAAGCAGCACCTTTAATCCTAACATTAAAATTTTAATGTAGGAATTATTATCTCCAAATTCCACATGATATATTGGGGTTCAAAGAGATTAAGTAATGTAGCAAATGACATAGCAGAGTATAAACTCGAGAAATAGCAAAGTAAAACTTACTTAATTTCACCTGTAGTTCAGTAAAGCAGATTTACACACACTTTCTTGGAGATTGAATCAATAGAAGATCATAGGGAAAATTAAAATTATCATAGATATTGATTCAAAAGTAACTGTGGAATGAGTTATTGGGTTTTTCTTGTTGTTCTGGAAGCCTACGGAGCAGACAGCTTTATTTATAACTGAGCCATCTGCTCTTCTGGTAGGGTACAGTTTTGAATGCAATAGTTTTAATAAGTAGAGGAAAAAATCATGTCTCACCAAAAATTTCAACAAAAATATATCAACATAAGCAGTAACACTTAGCTTTTATTCAATACTTATTTGGATTCACATAGAGAAATAAGATGGTACCAATGTGTGAAGGAAATAAAATGTTCACACCCCAGTTTTACTTACTAGATGTCAATCACAACTCAACTTGAAGGTGATTGCCTGAATGTTCGTGTTATATAATAGCACAATGTTATTGACCAATTTATTGTGTATGTCTCACTGGTAGTGTGTCACCGAAGCCTATATCCCTAGTTCCTGGAGGGAGGGGCACATAGCTCCTGGCAGCTCCAGGAATCTAAGGCACAAGACTTCACACATACAAGGCTGGTGCTGTAACACTGGGCTCTGTCTCCAGCCCTTTCTGCTGTTACAAAGCTTCCCATTGATCCGGGGTCTACTGGCTTTAATCTATGTTTACAATCTTGAGTAAGTGTATTGGCTCTAAAAAGCGTGTTTGTTTAGGGTGTATCTTCCTCTTGTCCCTTTAAATGAGTCAAATCTTTCAAAGACCAACTCAAGAGTACCCTTCAAGAACACGCACAGGCTGACTTCAAGTTCTTCTCTCTTTGGAATAATCCCTTCCTTTACAGTCAGACCCATGTGCACATGTGTACCTTGGGTATAGAACTGTCGGTGAGAAAATTTTGCAATATTTCCTGAAATGTCAGTATAGCATAAATCATGTCAATAATTTAAAACAAACAAACAAGCAAAAACAAACCCAAAACACTGCATTCGAGCTGGAACAGAATGAAGAGAACAGACTGAAGAGACATATGAACTAGATGTGTATATGTCCCATTGCTACTGCTTTGTGATATTGGCTGGAGAATGAGATATGAGTGCCTAGCACATGCATAATGAGGAAAAGTAGACTCTAGGGACCTCAGGACTGTGCAGAGAGGCCCAGTGTTCAGTACCTGAATTTACCATTGACTTTCCATGTGGTCCAGTCAATCCATTTTGGTCTGCATTTCCCACATTTATAAATGTTGACAAGCATACCATACTTTCCAAGTGTTGTGAGAATCAGGCTCATTCCCGTCAGCACATTTTCACTGGCTGGGCACATGGAGGTCAGGCTGTCACCCAGCAAGTGCCAGATGTTGAACTGTCAAAAGAGCTCACCAGTTTATATTCAGCATATTGAAAGTGGCCAGGGCTTTTGTTAGATGATTCGAGTGTTTAACCGCATTAGGAGTGTGTTGTAGCCCATGGCTTGCCTTACAGAAATATAATCAAATTCCTTCGATTATTCATATTTTCATCTGGAAACTTCTCCCTGGAGAGTCCGTGTATGACTCACACCACCATGAGCTTATTTATTCAAGCTTCCACCCCGCCAATCCATTCTCTTCTTCCATTGTTGGTCTGTTTATTTTTTTCTTGACGTATCATTGCTTTGGAGCATTTCGTAGCAATCGGGGTCTAGAATTATACCTCAGAATCTCCCTGTATCCCATCACAATCTCTGCTCCACACCTGCCCTCCACCTCTCTTCACACACTTGGCCCCTGGACCTGGTTCCCCCACTTTCCCCACTTCTCTTAAGGGCTTAAAGTTTGTTCAGTTCGTTTATATTCCACATTCAGGTGTAAAATCATAGGTGCTTGTCTTCCTCCATTTTACTTTACCAAGAAAAATGTCCTCCAGTTTGTGTGTCGGTGCATGTTTGTCTATGTGCTGTATGCATGCAAATGTGCATGCGTCTTTTGTGTACACATGTGTATGTGTATATTCATGAGCATATGTCTCCTGTGGCATGGTTGTGATTAGCTAGAGCTCTATCCAATTTGGGAAGCCATCTACTCTCGCCCCCCCTGCCTTCTTTCCCCCCTGATCTCCATCTCTTTCTCTCTCTCTCTCTCTCTCTTTCTCTTCTCCTATTGTGCATCCTATCTCCAATTTGAATCGAGTTCAAAATTATACAGAAGACAGCTCTAAGTCACTCATAGTATTAGCTCTGAAACATAATAAATCTTAAGTCTACCACTAAATGCAACATATTGTGTAGTTTTTCTAGTTGTTTTGAAATTATCTTTTTAAAATCAACTCCTTTAGAACATAAGATAATATAAACCTTTTCTCTTCAATATATTAACCTATCCTAACCTTTGATGTCTCCCAAGATCCAAATTAACAGACATATAGTAAAATACTTGAATTAGACCTCTTTCAATTGGTAATTTAGAAACATTACTATTTTTCCATATTGTGCAAACAACATGGAAATCATTAAATGTACACATATCTGAGTATTTTTGGAGCAGGGTCCAAATAATTAACAATAGAAGACTTTTCTTTTCATAAACTGATCATCTCAGGAGCACTCTGGTATCATGAACCACAATCTCCTTATTCCATGTCAATATCCAGAAACACAAAATCATTCTGACTAGTTTGGTTTAGAAGTTATGAATTTTGTATTTGTCAATTGGGAAGTACGTCAGTTATATAGAATCATAAAACTGTAACTTCAACCAAAATTGTATCTCTTAATACTTGTTGAATTGGCTATAATTCTAAATATATTTCAGTTAATAGAATTTTTTGCCATTTCTACTTTTTAGCCCAGCTCCGGGTGTTCAGAGGGACGAGCCCAGAGGCTGCTCCTGCCGCTGCATGGGAAAATGGGGTGCTGGGGATCAAACCGCACCTGTTTTGCAAGTTTTCAGCACATTAGGTTATCTCTCCATTCCCTCCAGAATAATCTTAAACAAATGTGAGAACCTTGCTCCTTTATTTTACTGGGAATAATTCTGCTATTTTAACCAAGAGTGTATTTTGGACTGTTGACTAAAACATTTTCTTAATTGCAAAAAAGAAGTACATATATAATTCTCATTTCATATCAATTATTAAGGAGTTTTAGTGATAATAAATGTTTAGTGTAAGACAGATTATCTTCTAATTAAACTTTTATTTATGCAAACGGTGTATTGCAGTACAATTTTCCTTGTATTGATTATGAATCTGTCATATATAGATTCTATGCTTAAACTGTTCATTTGATTTATATTCCCTTTCAATTTTGATAAATTCAATAGTTGTTAAATGGAATTCATAGATTTGCATTCACCCTCCTAAATTATATCAGTGTCTTTATTTATTCTCTCCCTTTATCTACTGATAGATTCCTATGCTCTATTATTTAGAGCACAAAGTTTTAATATTGTCTTATCTTTGCTGACATTTTGTCTGTGATGAAGACACAACTGTTCTTTCTCTTTTCCAAAGTAAAGTACCTTGAATTCTGATTGTCTTGATATTTTTGGAAAAGTCTTTTTTTTTTTTTTGCATCTACTGCAAATGCCTGAATCAGAAAACCCTGGGTTCAGACTCCGGTTCTGTGATCATTAGTAAGCAATTTTGGGGGTGGGGGCTTCTTATTTTCTCCTGTACTTGGAAAACCAGAGCCGACCTCACTCTCAGGTTACTGTGCAAATTAGCAACTGCTATAACGTGTGGACTAGGGGTGCCAGGAGAGGAGGTAACAGCTGTGCGTTCTTTGACTTGGCTGCTTCTTGCTAAGCACTGGCTACCTTGTAAAAAATTGATCCCTATTTCGCTTTTCATGTTTGCAAGCCTTTCAACCTCTCTTTCATTGCATCACTTTATGATCCCTTTGAAATGTTTCTTCAATGCCTCCATACAACTCTCTACCGCAGTTTCTCTACAGAAGTCCATCCTGTTACGGCTATTTTCTTGGGCATTTTAGTAATTGTCTCTCCTGCTGCCTGTGTTTGAGTCCCACGGTCTCCGCTCCCCGCAGGGACCAGCGGCACCCCTGCAGCCTGTTCTTTGCGTGCAGCCAGAACTCATCTAAGGGAAAAGGACATGAGTCCTTCCGTGTTAGTAGTTTAAGAGATTCTTTGGCTTCCTTTTATAAATTATGTTTCCAGAGAGAGAATTGTTCCCTGATTTTCTGGATAACACATTCCAGTTTCTCCTATTGCACAATATGTTTTTTTTTCTGCTAGAGGGATCTTGTAGTCATTTTCATTGAGTTTCTTTCAAATTATGAAGCACTTGACACATAAATGAACATACTTGACACTTATGTGATGTACAATACCAAACAATAGGGTGCATCAGAGCCTTTCTCAAACTGGTGAAGGGTCCAATGACCTCTCTTTGTGCACTATTGTTGTTTTTTTTAAAAACAAATCTCAGAGCTTCCTTCCAGACATTTTCCTGTCTTCCCAACATATATTCTTCAAAGCTCCTTCCGGGAGACTCTATTGAATACTTATTAAATTACAATATCACTAATGAAATTATAATATATTTAATTTGGCTCTTTGAAAGGAGTCTTTGTTGGCTGTGATTTGGGGTTGAAAGAGACTTTCAACATTTTGAAGCTATTACTTTTGAAACCTATGACTTCCATTGTGAAGTCTGAAAAAATCAAAAATCAAATTTTAGTCTAGTTGCTCATTTCTATGCTCATAATTCATATTTTTTCTCTCTGTTTTTCTAAGCTGCTGTTTTATTTGATACTCTGAAGCATTTTTGGTCTGTCTTTATGTAGTATCTATTGTTTCCTGATTTGCTCATAATATCTTATAATTCTCAGCAACTGCAAATTTAAAGATTATCTATCTCTGTGAGTCTTGCTTTAATTTTACCAGATCCTTGATTAGATTAGCTAGCTGTACTAGCTCATCCTATCGAGAATGTTTCTCAATCTCCTTTTTATATTTTTCTGTGCTTTGTGGATACCAACTGCATGTTTACTTAACTCATTCATTCTTTCATCAACTGCATTCTATAAATTTAGTTTTAATTTCATTGACTACAACTATCATCTGTAAAAGTTCAGTGTTAGTGGGAGCAGAGAGATAGTAAGACCAGCTGGAGTTTATGCTTTACATGTGGGCTGGAGTGATAGCACAGTGGGTAGGGTGTTTGCCTTGCACGTGGCTGACCCAGGCTAGATTCCTCCACCCCTCTCGGAGAGCCTGGCAAGTTACTGATGGCATATTCTATATGGCAAGAACTGTAACAACAAGCCTCACAATGGAGACGTTACTGGCGCCCACTCGAGCAAATCTATGAGCAACAGCATGTGGGCAAGTTGAGTTCTTTTCCTGACACTTCATGGTCCCCTGAAAAACTAGAAGGAGTAATACATGAGCACAGAGCAAAGAGCAATCCCTGAGTACCGCCAGTGTGACCCAAACCTCCAGCCCCTAAAGTTCCATTTTTCTTTCTTCCATGCTGCCTGCTTTTCTTTGAGGGATTCTTGGTATTTATTCATGTTTATAGTCTATATTTTGTTTACATAAATTTATTAATCATGTTCCTTTTGTATTGTAGTGATTTTGATATTTGTGTATTTGTACTATTTGCTAGTCTGTCTCTGCCTCACAAATTAATACTTTATTTATCTGTCCTATAATCTTTGTTTCTGATCATATTCATTAAAATTCCAAGGATATTTGTTGAAACTTGTTTTGAGGAAGTAGTTAACAATAAAAATTTTCCAACTTTTCTGTGGTCCAGGAAGCTATAATCCCCAATATTTATTAATAAAAATTTTTTGATTGTGAATAATATGAAATCAAGTCTGAAGCCTATTAAAATACAATTTTGAAAGAAAAGTACTTTTTCTTCCTTTGCACAAAAGAAATGCCAGTTTGAGAAGTCATCTATTTCATCCCTTCCCTGGTTTGTGAATCTGAGCATTACATTAGGATTCTCCATCTAACTGCTCATGCTATAGTGGTCCTTATCTTCTTTCTTTCTCTTAAATATGATATTTAAAACAAAGCTCAAGGCTAACCCAGGTCTTCCTGGCCTGAGTTAGTGGACACCTTCTGTCTTAGTTAACTCTTGGGCTTGTCCCTCTGTTCATTCCTGGATTCATAAATATTTCACGAATGTCTTTATATCCCATTCACTATTTTTGTTTGTTTGTTTGGCCGGGGGGGGGGGGTGGGGGTTTACACCTGGTGGTGCTCAGGGCTTACTCTAAGCTCTGTGCTCAAGATCACTCCAGGCATGCTCAGGGGACCATATGGGGTGCTAGGGATAGGACCCAGGTCTGCCTCATGCAAAGCAAGTCCCCTACCCTCTGTTCTATTGCTCTGACCCCCAAATTTTCACTATTGCTTTACAATAGCATGCAGCATTTGAAAGGTACTTTGACTCTTTTTTGCAAAAACTGTCAAGAATTTCTTAGAACTCATAGCATGGCTTGAAAACAATGATCTCTTAACGGAGGTTCTACTTTTGGTTGTTTCTTTTCTATCGCTCAGTCTCAGAGACAAATGCCCAACTGGTTCTCTTTTATGCCACTTCCATTTGGAGTAGAGGTTTCTTTTCACACCGTCACGCTCTCCTTGTTACTTCTACTCTCAGAGGAACATGGAAAAGTCTAGGATTATTACAAAGGGAATTGTGCATTGATGGATTACAGGAAGCATCCACACTGTCAGACCACTCAGTGTTGATTCTGATGACACCTTCTCTCTAGCCTTCACCTCCTGGTCAGATTCTTCCTTGTATTTCTTTCTACCTTATTTCCCCAGCCCTCATCGTATCAAACTTCTACAAGCAAGAATAAAATTTTTCTTCACAAGCACATGGTAATCTTTCATGCATATGGCTCTTCTGGGTAGCCCCATGGTCGACATGAGAGTATAGGAAGAGAAAAATCTCTCTTTAGAGCACCATTGAGGAAGCAGAGTGGAGGAAAATGCACAGAAAACATGCAGATAAATTATTTAAGATTTTCAAAAGAAAGTTTTAAATTCCTCTTGAGATACAGCTGCTATCCCTTAAGGAGAGGAGGTAACTTTCATTTTCCTGGATCTTACAACAAAGACTTCATGCCAAGAATATTTATTCTGGCCCATTTCATTGTTTTGCTTCCTGTGCTTATGTTTAATTTAGTTTCATTTCACAGGGTTCTGCAGAATGTTTCTACCTGCCCTATTTAACAGGGTCACCTGTCTGATTGCATAGGCCTGGCTGGGCCATCAGATCAGTAAGTTCTGATTCCCAACACCGATGGAATTGTGGCAATTTCATGAAGTTAGACTTTTCAGGCAGAACAGTGATCAATAAATACATAAACTTGAGGCCTATGACAAATGTATATTTCAACTGGAAAAAGTTAAAAGTTATGTTCATTCTATTTATTCAATTATATCTGAAGTTTATCTAGTAATTAAGATGTGACTCAAGGATTCCTTAAATCAACTCTTCAACTAGAGTACAACTGTCATCAATAATTTATAAATTGGTAAGAATGAGAAAAATAAAGCAAGTTTCCTCTTTTATCTCTGAATATGAATCTGCAATATTTTATTTCATAGTACTTTGGTTTTTCTCTTCCTCTTCCTCACTCTCTCTCTCTGTCTCTTACTCATTCTCTCTCTTCCCCTTACACACACACACACACACACACACACACAAACACACACACACACACACACACACACACACACTTCCTCGCCCTTTTTCCCTAAGTTCTGCTCAGCTTTCTTAAGAGGAAATAAGAAATGCCACAATTTTCAATATCTATTTTGTTTATGTTAAGTAAAAATTCTTTGCTAGAAATAGTGGAAAATTTCAAATCTGGTCATAAACTTAAAAATGGGCAAAATGAAAGATTCAGGAGATTCTTTTATCTTATATATAACAAGTGGTATAATATATTAAATAGAATGTTTACTAAGTATAAACTAATATTAAAATTATGTAATTAATTGATACTAAGGGTTTTTTGCTCTATTTATTCTATAACTGGGACCTTATACCTTTTCATCTTTAACCCCTAATAATTAACCCCCAAATGTTACAAATGTCATATTAGTGATATGTGTAGTAAATGACTATAGCTAATAATATTTAAGGGTTTTCTTGAAAGTTTCTGAGATATTAAATCTTAGAAGTCTTTATGATAAGAAAAAAATGTGAATTTATAGTTCATTTTTGGAAACAGATGTTAATTAGATTCGTTATGCTATTCAATACATTGGTATGATGGGGTGGGGTTATTTTGATTTTTGTTCTGTGTGTATTTGTTTTGCTTTGGTTTTGGTTTTGGTTTTGGGGTCACACTCAACAGTGAGGTACTATGGGATCATATGTGGTCCTGGGATTAAACTGGAGATAGTTCCCTGCAAAACAAACATACTATACCGTGAACTATCTCTCTGACCCCAAATAATATAGTACCATATGTCAATTGCAACTAAAAATATTCTAACAAACAAGGTACCAATGCTGATAAAAATGTGCTAGGATCACATCATGTTAGGATAGTCTAATAAACTTAGGATAGACTGATAAACAGTAAAACTAGAATTCTGGAGTGATACTTTTCATTAAATAAGTGGGAAAATCAATGTGTACTTTTTAACAAGTTGGAAGGTTCTTAAACAAGATAGAAATTCAGTCTCATAAAGATATTGAGAAAAAAGATATTATTGATTTTTAAACTGGTTCATAATTTTTTGTCTTAAATATCCTAGTACAGTTGGTAAGGTACTTAAAATTCTAAGCTACTTTGTTCACAAAAACTTATCATCTTAAATGTGATGGGGTTGAAAAAGTAGTATTGGAGTATAGTTAAGGTGCTTGTCTTGTATATGGTTAACCTTGGTTTGGTTCCTAGAAACCCATATGGTCCCCAGAGCACTGCCAGGAGTGAGCCTGATCATAGAGACAGCAGGAGCGCATGAACAAGGCCTCACTGGCCCACCAATCAGCACTCCCTTCAGATTTTGGGTCAGTGATGTGACTCAAGCGGTAGAGCACACACACGCACTGGGAACCGATAGTGTACAGTAACAACAGAGTCAAAGACAACACAATGGAAGAGCTAATAACATGATTGAGTTTGGGGGGGCTGAAAAGGAGGGGTGCTGGGATGCCTGGGGAGAGAGGTAGGTATAATAGTGATGATTGTGGGTTGAAATGATGTGCACAGAAAGCCATTAATAATAGTGTTGAAAATCATAAAAGTTTAACTAATAAAAATTTAAAACTTTAACTTAATCAGTTAAATGTATTTTTTAAAAAGTGGGAGAGCACATGTGCAGGTCCTATGAACTTGCAAGGCTCCGTCAGGCCTTAGACTGAGCACTGCATCCTTCCACTCACAGGATTCTCTTTGAGTCTCTGTGACTCCTAAGCACCACCCGATTTGAAGTGAAAAATACCTTAAGACTAAACTAACACGTAAAATTCTTATTTTAGTTTAGTCGATTTTAAATAGTTTTCTCTATCACATCATACTTCCACTTACCATCTCTTCTACTGTGGAAAAATCTGGAAGAGCCATTGGTATGGAAAATTACCATGAGCTTTTGAGAATTATTTTTATTCTTGCTATAGAAATGTGATATGGTGAGGGCTTGGGAAAGAAGGTAGACAGAATGAAAGGAAGAATCTCACCAAGAGTTAAGGTTAGCGAGACGGTGTCATCAGAACTCACGCTGAGTAGTCTCGGCGCAGGTGCTTGCTATAATCCATTATCAATGTACAACTCCCTTTATAATAATCCCTTTATAACAATCCTACACTTCTTTGTTTGTTTTGGGGCCATCCATCCCCAGTGGTGTTCAGAGCTTATCCTGGCTCTACACTCAGAAATCACTCTTTGCACCCAGCGGCTTCTTATAGAAATGCATCTAGACTGTGAACTGAGCTAAAATACCAGAAATCCAAACCTCGACAATGGCCGCACAAATTCATATAATCTTCATTCTTATCAATGGAAAACAAATTATCAAATGATGCCTTTTCAGCAGGTTTGATTGTTGGAGGAAAATTCCAAATAATAATAATGAGTTCTCTGTTGAAATATTGAATGTATTCAAAGTATAGAGAGAATAAAATGAAGATCATTTGCCACTCAGATGGGGGGCTGGGTGTGGGAGGGGGGTATATTTGGGGTTCTTGGTGGTGGAACATGTGCACTGGTGAAGGGATGGGAGTTTGATCATTATATGACTGAGACTTAAACCTGAAAGCTTTGTAACTTTTTTCACGGTGATTCAATAATATAAAAATTAAAAAAATAAAAATAAAGCCGCAAAAAAAAGAAAAAGAAAAGAAAAGAAAAGAGAAAAGAAAAGAAAAGAAAAGAAAAAGAAAAGAAAATAAAAGAAAAGGAAAGGAAAGAAAAAAGAAAAGGAAGGAAAAGAAAAGAAAAGAAAAGAAAAGAAAAGAAAAGAAAAGAAAAGAAAAGAAAAGAAAAGAAAAGAAAAGAAAAGAAAAGAAAAGAAAAGAAAAGAAAAGAAAAGAAAGCACTCCTGGCAGGGGTTGGCTTTGATTTGGGAATTTGTATTTTAGCAAAGTGTTGGCAAGATGGGGGGCGCATGCATTATTTCTCTGGGGGCTATGGCTATTTCCCATTTCAGTGACTTTGGGAAAAGCTTTGGAGCAATAGCAGGACTGGTAGTACATCAGTGACATGTACCTATGCTGCACCCTGCCAGTTCCACAGGACAGGCAGGCCTCACGCTGTGTCACAGTCCACTTGATCTTAAAAGTGACGGGGTTGAAAAAATAGTATGGAGTTAAGGTGCTTGTCTTGTATATGGTTAACCTTGGTTTGGTTCCTAGAAACTCATATGGTCCCCAGAGCACTGCCAGGAGTGAGCCTGAGCATAGAGACAGCAGGAGTGCATGAACATGGCTTAATGTGGCACGTGAATTAGTCCCATTGTGAGACTTGGCACGTGACTTAGTCCCCACCACCGCATTCTTGGGTTACCATGAACTCAGGCTGGACTGAGGCATTGTCACACGGCAAGGAAAGTCAGTCCTTGCCCTTTCCCGGAGTGTTTGCAGGAACATCACTTTGCCTCACAGAAAAGTGTCTCAGGGTGAGACGAGTGAAATCAAGTATTGCATTCAGAGATGGATAAGGAAAAGAGAAGCAGACTACTACAGACAGGCAGAGACAGACGCAGAGACAGAGAGATAGTCAGGAGCGAACACAGGCTTCTTCAGAGGGGAAAAGCGAAGAGTACGCCTCTCAGAGTGAAATGTGCGCAACCTCCAAGGTTATAAAGAATAAAGAAGGAGAAAAGAGTTACACCTCAGAGGAAGATGCAGGTCCCTCAACATGGAGAATGTACTCCTTATCCCTTTATGAATTTTGGTTAACAGGAGGGATTTCCACAAACTGCTCCTATCTAGAATTTTGTATGTCGCCTGGGGTATTGTTAAGGAGAAGTCCTTGGATTCTTTTATTATTATTATTATTATTGTTGTTGTTGTTGTTGTTGTTGTTGTTGTTGTTGTTGTTTGGGGGGCTGGAGCAATAGCACGGCGGGTAGAGCGTTTGCCTTGCACATGACTGACCCAGGTTCGATTCCTCCACCCCTCTCGGAGAGCCTGGCAAGCTACCAAGAGTATATCGCCCACATGGCAGAACCTGGCAAGCTACCCGTGGCATATTCAATATGCCAAAAACAGTAACAACAAGTCTCACAATGGAGACGTTACTGGAGCCCGCTCGAGCAAATTGATGAGCAATGGGATGGACAGTGATACAGTGATACAGTGATTGTTTAGGGGGCCAAACCCAGCTGTACTCAGGGTTTATCCTGACTCTGCACTGACATGTCACTCCTGGTGAGCTCAGGGACTGTGTGGAGTGTACAGCACCAAATACGGGTCAACCATGTGCAAGAAAAATGCCCTATGCACGGCATCATCACCCCAATGTCCCTGGATTCTCTACAGTCTTCTTGTATTCTTAGCAGAAACTTTATTTTAATCTTTGAGTTTTCCTTCAATGAGGGTTCCACCCTTATCTAGTTACCCGCTTTTCACCTCTCCCAAGGGTTCATCATTTGCATGTCTCAAAGACATGTGGTTTTCATGCCTTTGAAATACTTTAGGACTGGTGACTAGGCAGCTTTTTCCTGGTTTTATCATCCCCCTGCAAAAAAATCAAATTATCAAGAAGGCGACCCTACCTATCTGCCCGCAACATTGCTGTATAGTATTCCATTGTTTGACAAATGAAAATTTTAGTCATTAATCTGTGACTGAATATTGTGTCCCTTTCATTTGTTAGTTAGCTATTACAAGCAAAGCTACAGTGCACATTCCTATATACATACAGGCTTTTATGATTATACATGTCAAGATCTGCAAATAAGCTCAGATTTTACCCTCTGAAAGCTAAGAAGATTTTGGCAGTTTCCTGGATTCTAGCTACGGATTTAAGATTAGTGAGTCAGAGACAAAATATTTTATTCCTCAGGGCACAGGAAGTAGCATCTTAAATGTATGTTTGCAGACGTCTGTGTAGTTCTTTTAAACTCCAATTCTTATGGGCTGGTCTAGCAGGTCCTGGGGGATGTGGGACAGCAGTGGTTTTGTGACACCAAAAGATGGTTGAGGATTGTGAACAGCAATAACTGTCATTCATTGTTATTCTCTGCTGGGGTGGGGGTAGGGGAGAGAAAAATGATAGTCATTTGGAAAATATGGAAGCGATTTCTTATAAAACTGAACCTGCTCTTAGCTAGGAATCACCCTCCTAGGTAATTATCCAAAATGAGTTGAAATTTTAGTGTACACAGGAATCTAAACAACCATTGTTAGGGAAATTAAATTCATAATGAAACCAAGCTGAAGAAGATCAATATTCAACAAGTTCAACAATGCCCTTGACCCAAAGCCTAAAGATAAACAGTTTATCCTCAGTTTAACCTACACCTGGAAGGCTGATTCTTTCTTCGTCTAAATTTTCAGACATGACATATCTGCGGGGGACAAAACCATGAGAAGTTTTTATTGTTTGTTCCAGAATCTCTTAATCCAGAGCCCACCCATTCTTCCTGTTTGTTCCCCCCCCCCCCATTTATAAAATCTCCTTCCTTTGACCATGCAAGCAAAATCATTGCTTTGGGGCTGGAGAGATAGTGCAGAGGTTAAGGCACTTGCCTTGCATCCAGCAGAGCTTGGTTCTAATCCCAAGAACCAAATACACCATGCATGGTCCCCCTGTGAGTCAGAAAGAGGCCCTGAGCACCATGGGGTGTGATCCAAAACCAAACAAAGCAGCACAAATATGGTTGCTTTGAGGACGGGAGCCTATTTCAACCTGCCGGTGGGTTGCAAATGAAGGTCTTTCTCAAAATTTGTCTCTCATTTGATTGGCCCTGGAGCAGCAGTAGAAATGGATCTTCCTAGTTTCAATTACTGAAAGCGACTAAGATATCCTTCAGTATGCAAATTAGCGATAAAATAATTGCTAGGGGCTGGAGAGATGTCACGGATTTCCTCAGGGACAGAAAACATAAGCTGCTCTTTTGTTAGCTACTTGGTCATCAGTTTTCAAAGTGCAGATCAGATCTGAAAGTCTCCAGGACATACTGACTTAATTACAATTGTTCTTCATTTCTTTTGTTTGTTTGGAGGCCACATGCAGCCGTGTCCAGGGGGTGCCCCTGGCAGTGCTAGAAATGGAACCGGGGCCTCCTGCATGCAAAATATAGGCTTGACCTATTGAGCTATCTCTCCAGATCTATGACTGATATTTTTTAAAAAGGAAATCACTGTTAGAAAAGATGAAGTCATGAAATTTGCATGTAAGTGGATGGATATGGAGAGTATCACGCTAAATGAAATGAATCAGAAAGAGAGAGACAGACATAGAAGGACTGCACTCATTTGTGGAATATAAAGTAACATAATAGGAGATGAACATCTAAGGACAGTAAAGACAAGGGCCAGGAGAATTGCTCCATGGCTTGGAAGCCATTCTCACGTGTTGGGGGAAAGGGCAGCGGGAAGAGAGAAGAGACCACTAAGTAAATGATGCTTGGAGGGCTCGCTTGGCAGGGGAGAAGCATGCTGAAAGTAGACTATGAACCAGGCGTAATGGCCTCTTAGTATCTATACTGCAAACCATAGCACCCAGAGGGAGAGAGAGAGTATCAAGGAATGTGCCTGCCACAGAGGTGGGGAGTGAGAAGGGGTGGGGGTGGTGGGAGGGATACTGGGAACATAGGTGGTAGAGAAGGAGTACTGGTGGAGGGATGGGTACTCCATCATTGTATGACTGAAATATAATCACGAAAGTTTGTAAGTCTGTAAAAAAAAAAACTTTTAAAATTTCTATGTAGGAAAAAAATGAAAATATCAAAATGATGTATATGTACCAAAGTTTCTTTAACCAGTCATCTGGTTTTGGGCACTCTGGTTTTTTCCAGATTTTGGCCATTGTAAACAGTGCTGCAATGAACATACAAATGCAGATGTCATTTCTACTATACCTTTTTGCCTCTCCGGGATATATTCCCAGGAGTGGTATTGCTGGGTCAAGTGGGAGCTCAATTTCTAATTTTTTGAGAATCGTCCATATTGTTTTCCAAAAGGGCTGAACCAGTCGGCATTCCCACCATCAGTGAAGGAGAGTCCCTTTCTCCCCACATCCATGCCAACACCTTTTATGTTGCTTTTGTTCTCTTGGATGTGGGCTAATCTCTGTGGTGCAAAATGATATCTCATTGTTTTAATCTGCATCTCCCTGATGATTAGTGATGTAGAGCTTTTTCTCATGTGTCTTTTAGCCATTTGAATTTCTTCTTTGAGAAAATTTCTGTTCATTTCCACCCCGATTTTCTGATAGGGTTGGATGTTTTTTTCTTGTAGAGTTCAACCAGTGCCTTGTATATCCTTGATATCAACCCCTTATCAGATGGGTATTGGGTGAATATCCTTTCCCATTCTGTAGACTGTCTTTGTATTTTGGTCACTGTTCCTTTTGAGGTGCAGAAGCTTCTTAGTTTAAGATAGTCCCATTTGTTTATTTCTGTTTTTACTCACTTGGCCAGTGGCGTGTCATCTACACAATGGAATACTATGTAGCATTAGAAATGATGAAGTCATAAAATTTGCATATAAGTGGATCAAAATGGAAAGTATCATGTTAAGTGAAATGAGTCAGAAAGAGAGAGACAGACATAGAAAGGTCGCACTCATCTGTGGAATATAAAGTAACAGAATGGGAGACTAACACCCAAAAGTAGTAGCTATAACGACCAGGAGGTATGCCCCACAGCTTGGAAACTGGCTTCATGTACTGGGGGAAAAGGCAGCTGAGATAGAGAAGGGAACACCAAGTAGAGGATGTTGGGAGGACCCATTCGGGTTGGAAGATGCGAACTGAAAGTAGACCATAGACCAAACATGAAGGCCACTCAATACCTCTATTGCAAACTACAACACCCAAAAGGAGAGAGAACAAAAGGGAATGCCCTGCTGCAGAGGCAGGGTGGGTGGTGGGGGATGGGTTGGGTGTGGTGGGAGGGATACTGGGAACATTGATGGAGGTGAATGGGCACTAGTGGGGGGATGGGTAAACCATCACTGTATGACTGAATTGCAAGCACGAAAATCATAAGTTTGTAACTATACCTCACAGTGATTATTCACTAATAATTTTTTTAAAAAAATACATAAAAAATGATATACACTTTCAAAGGATATTTGAGTGCTATGTGACACATTTTTTCTGAGTGTATTCTGATGTCTGCAGAGAAAATATTCCTTGTAGGACTCAGAGTTCAAAGCATTCAAAAGCTGTGGCTCATGCTAAGTATGTTTACCTAAGCCCAGAGTCAGAGAGGACTGACCAAATCTCCCAGGAGCCTTCAAATTAGCCCTGTGGGTCTAGAAAGCTCTATCTTAAGTAAAGGACAAAGCAAAAGCCCTCTCTCTAGCAAAAGCCCTCTGTTTCCACACAGCCTGAGTGGGAATGTCAGGTGGCTAACTAACAGTATCAAGTATTATGGAGACCATCTCTTGTTTTTCTCAAAAATAGGCCTGGATTTCTCTTGAGGTGTCAATTTTCATTTCACCCAACTGTTTTCTGATTCCCCACCACCTGCCCAACGTTTTACAGTTGTATTGTAACCATGGAAATCAGGCCCAACTCAACCTTTCACATCTACCTGCTGTCACTGGCTTTGGTAGAAGTTTCAGCACTCGTGTGTAGGGACAGAGTTTTCATCTTAACTTTTCTTCATGAGCTGTCAGTGGTGGCCAACAAGTGCCTGTCTTTCTCTTCTAGAGCCCTGCCAGACACGGGGGAAAGACCTTTCTAAGCTCATACTATAAACTAGGGGGGACTCAAGTCACAGTGACCAGACAGCTGCCCGTCCCTCGTCCCAGCAGCTCTGTGAGTGGCAGAGAGTGTGTCTGCAATGCCACTGGCCCCAAGGGCTGTGAGAAGTAGAGACTCCCTCAGTGAGATGCTAGGAAAAGGAATATGAGAAGCAACTAGCTCACCTCTGGTCATAAAAGTTGTAGGGGGCAGCTCTGGCCAAGGAGTCAACTACCTTACAGCAACGGAACCAGAGAAGCTCCTGCAGGAACATAAGGCCAGGAAAGGAATCCCAAAGAAGACCATCACCATTCCCAACCTCCCTGGTAACCGCCTTAGCAACAGACTTTTATCTTGGTAGAAGCCCACTTGGGGGTAGGTTGCAGAAACCCTGTAAAGGCCACCTTGGACAAAGGAAGGGCGCACATATGCTGCCCAAGCCCGTGTGCTGCCTGTACCCATGTGGTCAAGCACATGTGCCCAAGCACATGTGTTGCACGCATCTCCCCTCTTGAGATGTGTACACTCACGCTTTCGTATCTAGCTGATAAGATGCTTTCTTGATGTATGGGAACTGGGAATGTCTTCTTAATTGGGAATGTTTGTTCTCTTGATAATTTGCTTTTGTATGCCTTTGTTCACTTCTGACTCTTTCTAAGTTTCCTTTGCTTTTGGAATTGCTTTTCTTCGAGCTCTGACCTGACTGCGAAGTCAGGACCTCTTGGCCCCAGCTAGCTGGGATAATAAAGTCTCAATGTGTGGTTTGCAATCCTGCTGGACTCTTTGTCTCTCTGAATACTGAGGGGTGGTCTCAGTCCTAAGGGGATCACTTGGTGTGCTGCCCAGCTGTGCCTGCGAGTGGGCCTGTCCCCCAGGCCAAGCCTCCAGCCACCGTGTCTCCTGTGCCGTATGGAATTTGGGCCCGATTCAGCCTTTCAGTATTAAAAAGTGCGATGAAATGGTGCTTACCCTGCAGAGCAGTTGGGAAGGTTGATGGGGGGATGGAAATGCCAAAGTGTAACCCACCGCCACCGTTACAGGTAAGTCATGCCTCTGCTGCTTTTATGGACATTTTATATGCTTGGGGTTGGTAAACATCCCTGGTCCCAGCATGAACTTTCAGCTTCTGTTTAATCCGGCAGCTGCCACAGGAGCAAGTAGGTCAGGTAGATTGTTTCAATTCAGGCGCGTTCTGGGCTCAAGCACAACTGGTCTTAGATACCAAAAGTGCTCTGCTGTGTGATTGCAACTCTCTGAGCAGAAGCCTCTGGAAGCGTCAGAGACCCTGGCCTGTTCCCCACGGTGTGCTTCTCAGACCCTCTCCCGTCTCCTCTGCCTGTCTCCTCCCTCGTCCTGTTGCGCAGGCATGTTCTCATGTGTCCTCTGACATTGAAGCAGGTCCTGAGGGGAAAGAGTGAACCGCAGCATCTGGAAAGATCCCTGAAGGCCTGCAGCTGCCACTGCAGCTGGGAGGGGGATATTATTGGAGGGTTTGCTCCCACCAAATGGCAACTAGCTGGTGAGACAGTAACACCCCCAAAATCAAAGGTCACCCTCACCCCCAGGGCGGAGGACAGGACTTATGGCCCTCCTGGGCTGCATTTCGAGCTTCTTCACATCGGGCCCCCTCTGGACAACAGAAGGCAGGAGCAAACCAACAGGTCCCACTGCTCTTTCTTCCCTCTTCCGGCCCAAGACTTTGTCATCTCAAAGTTTTACTGCGAATAGATCATCCTCCTCCCACCGACTCAAAACTCACTTAAGCCAGCTGGAGGGATTTAAAATATAAGGTCTTTACCCCAGTCCCACTACCCATTGTTTTATTCTAACTTACTTTCCCAACCAGCCTATAGAACCCCGAAATCACACCCAGAGAGCAACATGACTATGGGGGAGAGAAATACCCCACCTGTGGTCAGGTGTTTGCATCGCAGGCAATGGATTTGATCCCTGGCACCAGGTCCCAGTGATGTAGGCAGGTAGGGAAGGCCCCTTCCCAAGGCAATGGCAGTCAATCCCCTGGGAAGTAACAGCCCTGACCTCATGGAGAACTGGTGCCAGTCTGTAGCAGACCCTGAGGAGGCTGGACCAAGCCCCTCCAACAGGAGCTCCTGCAGAAACAAAAGTCAGGAGAGGAATTTCAAAGAAGGCCATCACTGCTCCCAACCCCCTTGGTAATCTCCCTAGCAACGGATTTTTACCCAAGTAGGAGCCCCACATGGGGGCAGGTTGGAGAAACCCTATAAAGGCCACCTTGAACAAAGGAAGCGCGCGTATATGCTGCCTGAGCCCATGTGCTGCCTGCGCCCAGGTAGCTGAGCACATGCGGTGCCTGAGCACATGTGTCACCCACACCTTCCCTCCCGCCCCCCCTTGAGATGTGTACTTTCATGCTTTCCTGTCTAATGCTGGGGTGTGTGTAGGGGCTCTCCCCGCCCCTGGGGAAGCCCGGGCTCTCTCTCTCGAGCAAGTTACTCTCCACTCTCTCCCACTTTCTCTTCCCCCTTCCCTTCAGAACCTCCAAATAAAAGCTGTAAGTTTCACTGCTCATCTACTCCTGGGACTGGAGCGATAGCACAGCGGTTGGGCATTCGCCTTTCACACGGCCGACCTGTGTTCGATTCCTCCGCCCCTCTTGGAGAGCCCGGCAAGCTACCGAGAGTATCGAGCCTGCGGCAGAGCCTGGTAAGCTACTCGTGCATATTGGATATGCCAAAAACAGTAACAATAAGTCTCTCAATGAGAGATGTTACTGGTGCCCGCTCGAACAAATCGATGAGCAATGGGATGACAGTGATACAGTGATCTACTCCTGAAATTCCTTTCTGCAAGGTGAGACAAGAACCCAGTAACCCTGGGTCCTAGGTGGCAGAGGCAGATCAGGAGAAAGTGACTGTCTTTGTCTTTCCTACTTCACACGAGCCACCCATGGGGCCCACCGACATCACCAGGAGGGGTGATCCCTGAGCAGAGTGAAGAGTAAGCCCTTAGCACATCTGGGTGTTTCCCCCCTCAAAATAAGTGCCCCAGTTGGGCCGGGGATATAGATCAATGGGGTGGAGCATGTGCCTGTGTGTGATCCCCAAAACTACATGGCTCCCCAAGAACTGCCCCTGAGCACTGCTGGGTAACTAACGAGCAAACTCTACCATCGTCTCAAGGTTACCCCTGAATAAAGCCCCTTTTCTTTCTGCATCAATCCCTAATTGGCGTTTGAGGCCCAAGAACCCAAAGTCAGGTTCCAATAACATTATGTGTCCAAATAGCAACTTTCTCATTGAACAGTTTTAAAAATTATTCCCTTGTTAGAGTGTGAGTTTGAAGCTCACCTCTTGAGATTGTTTGGAATTTTTTATTTTATTTTATTTTTATTTTTGGATCACACCTGGTGATGCACAGGGTTTACTCCTGGTTTTGCACTCAGGAATTACTCCTGGCAGTGCTCAGGGGACCATATGGGATGCTGGGAATCGAACCTGGGTTGGCTGCATGCAAAGCAAATGCCCAACCCACGTGCTATGGCTCCAGCCCCTGTTTGGAATTTTAAAAGCAGAACGTTGGAATATAGGGGATTTCTAGTTATCTTATTTTATAGATGAGAAAACTAAAACCTAGAACTTTAATATAAAAATATAAAAATATTAAGCATCATTCCCAACCTTGCCTAATTCACATATCTTTTATAGGTCAGGACATGAAAACTCAGAGAGAAGCCCCTCTGAGGTCCTGAATCAAAATGTAAAAGATCTTGGGGACTAGCTATGAAATCCAGCAATAAAACCCACTGCCTGAAGTAAAATGTCTGTACCTAAAGTTGAAAGTAAAATATAATGGGGGTGTATTTTGTCAATATTAAACGGATGCATTTTTATTTCTCTATTAAATCATGTTCACCAGGACATTACATTTCCCAAGCTACATTCCAGGGTTTATTTCTCCAGGGGAAAAAGCCAGGGGTATTGTCTAAAGCAAGGAGGGGAAAAACCAACTCTGAAATTCAAACCTGAATTTCTCTTTTTTTCTCTCCAGTTTTATAAGGATCCCATTATTTACAATACTGTTAATAGAGTTTCAGGTATGCAATGTTCCAATAGGATACTAGTCACCTGAAATGACTCAAAGTCCTGCCCGCTCCTCTGCCCCTCGGACCCTTGGCAAATCAAGCCTGAATTTCTCAAGTTAGCAAGAGACTAATCATTGCAAGTCAGGTGTAAAAGAAAAAGCCTAAATTCTTTCCCTTTAGTCTTTCTTATCTTAAGCAACTTGCTAATACAATACAAATAGGTAATCCCATCCTGCTCATAAAAAAATGGAACACATCTAGCCCCTTAGGGTTAAGATAGGCAGAATAAGAAAATAACCCCAAGGCGGTTGATATCAATGGTATATAAAGCACTGGTTGAGCTCTACAAGAAGAAAGCATCCAACCCCATCAAAAAATGGGGCAAAGAAATGAACAGAAACTTTACCAAGGAAGAAATACGAATGCCCAAAAGGCACATGAAAAAGTGCTCTACATCACTAATCATCAGAGAGATGCAGATCAAAACAACCATGAGATACCACCTCACACCACAGAGACTAGCACACATCTAAAAGAACAAAAGCAACCGCTGTTGGAGAGGATGTGGGGAGAAAGGGACCCTTCTTCACTGCTGGTGGGAATGCCGACTGGTTCAGCCCTTCTGGAAAACAATTTGGACGACTCTCAAAAAATTAGATATTGAATTCCCATTTGACCCAGCAATACCACTGCTGGGAATATATCCCAGAGAGGCAAAAAAGTACAATCGAAACAACATCTGCACATGTATGTTCATCGCAGCACTGTTTACAATAGCCAGAATCTGGAAAAAACCCGAATGCCCCAGAACGGATGACTGGTTGAGGAAACTTTGGTACATCTATACAATGGAAAACTATGCAGCTGTTAGAAAAAAGGAGGTCAAGAATTTTGTAGTTAAGTGGATGGGCATGAAAAGTTTCATGCTGAGTGAAATGAGTCAGAAAGAGAGAGACAGACATAGAAAGATTGCACTCATCTATGGTATATAGAATAACAGAGTGGGAGACTAACACCCAAGAACTGTAGAAATAAGTACCAGGAGGTTGACTCCATGGCTTCGAGGCTGGCCTCACGTTCCGGGGAAAGGTCAACTCAGAGAAGCGATCACCAACTACATTGTAGTCGAAGGCCATGTGGGGGAAGGGAGTTGCGGGCTGAATGAGGGCTAGAGACTGAGCACAGCGGCCACTCAACACCTTTATTGCAAACCACAACAGCTAATTAGAGAGAGAAAACAGAAGGGAATGCCTTGCCACAGTGGCAGGGTGGGGTGGGAGGGAGATGGGATTGGGGAGGGTGGGAGGGACGCTGGGTTTACGGGTGGTGGAGAATGGGCACTGGTGAAGGGATGGGTTCCCGAACTTTGTATGAGGGAAGTATAAGCACAAAAGTGTATAAATCTGTAACTGTACCCTCACGGTGATTCTCTAATTAAAAATAAATAAATTAAAAAAATATATATTGAATTATAGAGGGAAAAAAAAAAAGAAAATAACCCCAAGGCACTGTTTTGCATTGCCTAGGGCTGTTTAAAACTTTATTTTCTTTCTTTTAAACTAGAAAGACCTGTTTGTTCTCTCTCCTGTGGAGTGTTGTGGTTTGCAGGAGAGGTATTGAGTGGCCATCAAGTTTGGTCTATAGTCTACTTTCGGTATGCAGCTTTGAACCTAAGTGGGTCCTCTCAAAATTCTCTACTAGGTGTTCCGTTCTCGATCTCTGCTGCCTTTTCCCCCAGCATATGTGAAGCCAATTTCCAAGCTGTGGGGCAGACCTCCTGGTTCTTATCTCTACTACTCCTGGGTGCTAGTGTCCCATTCTGCTACTTCATATTCCACAGTGTTACAACTCTTTCATTAGAACAATTCATGTAGGTCGGTCTCCCTGAGCTGCAGCAGCACCAGGAACAGGAATCTCTGCATCCACGACAGCAACCCCAGCTATTACCCTTGTTGCCCACTCCGTTTGCTGCCACTCCCCACTGCTTTTGCTAGTCTACACCAGTTTGTATTGTCGCTCATCCATGTCTGCTGCATTATCTGCATCGCCTTCTTCCTCTCATTGTCTCTCCTGTCTGCTGCTCTGAACTCCAATGCAGTGACATATCTTTCTATCTATCTATCTATCTATCTATCTATCTATCTATCTATCTATCTATCTATCTATCTATCATCTATCTTACCCCTGCCCATAACTGTTTCCGCTGTCTGACTGGTGACATGCTATGTAACACAAAAATGGCCAATTATATCACATATGCCCTATACAATCAAGATTTTCTACAAAGAGGATGAACCAGGTATCTTGGCAATCTGCGCCCCCTGCCCCACCTTTCTTCCTCCAGAACAATGAAACCGCTAACTCTACAAGTTGCTAAAGTTTGCCAATTCATTTGTTAGTTTTGTCATACAGCGATATTTTCAGAAAAAAGCTAAGTGGTGTAAAATGGGAATGTGGTTGAGGTCTGTTTCCCCAGGGGTCATGGCAGGTTCTTAGCAAGTCAGAGTCACTGCTTGTGGTTGGGGCAATGACAGCGGATGGATTCAGGGATGGGGCCTGTGTGAGTCAGCTGTCCTGGTCCCCTGTTGCCACATGTGCCATTGTGACATGCGGGGATGGTGGGGTGCATAAGTGACATGAGAGGGGAGGTGGACCAGAGTCCTCAGGTCTGATGGGGGGAATCTAGAATGTTTCTGCTCCTGTTACAAAAGCTACAGTTTTGATATGCTTGAGTTCCCAGCACTAATTCAATACTTTGAAATATCCACAGTTCTGACAAGTGCAACCATCTTAAGAAGCCATAAGGTGGTTTTTAGGACCCTTTTTCGCTTTGTTTTTCTTTTTAAGTATGATTTTATTTTCTGGTTCTAAAAACAATGGGTGTAAATTATTCTCTAGGCTCTCCCCTGCTCTCATACCTCTCGAAACCCCCTCAGCCTTATTTGTGTTTGATGTGTTTTCTTGATTTATTATAGTTTGATGTTTTAGACACTAGTCATTGGCTTATTTGGAGAACTACTTCTCTTGTCCTTCTCCCCAATCTTGTGTACGCAATCCTTTTCTTTCCATCAAAAGATCACTTTGAAAACTTGGAATTTTATATTACTAGGTACATTTATTTATTAATTTTCCTTTTGGGTCACACCCAGTGATGCACAGGAGTTACTCCTGGCTCATGTACTCAGGAATTACTCCTGGCAATGCTCAGGGACCATATGGGATGCTGGGAATTTAACCCCAGGCCAGCCGCATGCAAGGCAAACGCCCTACTCACTGTGCTATAACTCCAGCCCCCCGTATATTTATTCCTTATTGCTGCCACAACAGTACCACAAACTAGTACCGTAATTGAATAAACTTGTTATCTCACATGCTGTCGGTCAGAAGTCAAGCTCAAATCCTGTTCACAATTGTGCCTCAAATGATCAAATACCTAGGAATCAACTTAACTAAGGAGGTAAAGGACTTGTATAATGAAAACTACAAAACGCTACCTCAGGAAATAAAAGAGGACATGAGGAAACGGAAAGATATTCCCTGCTCATGGATTGGAAGAATTAGTATTATCAAAATGGCAATACTCCCCAAAGCATTATACAGATTCATTCTATCCCTATAAGGATACCCTTGACACCAATATATTCCTGAGACATGCGACACTCGATTGGAAGTTAGACTTTGTGTTAAATGGTTTTGCCTAACAAGCACATTGAAGGGAGATTAAGCTAAACCCTGATATTTTATAGGTTTTGCATTATTTGGTGCAATATTTTTGATTTATAAAGGGCTCATTGGGGTGTAAGTTCATCACACATCCAGAAAGAGTTTATTGCTAACTCGGTTCTATCCCGGACTAAGCTGTGAGAACAAACTCTGGTGATACAACTGTAAAACCAAATCCCGTTAGCTCGGTATTCACGTTTCTCCCTAAAGCCAATATCACCATTCCTGCGACGGTGGTTTCAGTGAGAATGTGAACTCTGGTGCCCATACGAACATTGCAGTTTAAGCAATGGATTACCCTCTGCCAACAGGTAGGCTGGTTTGCTTAAGTGGTCCTTAACTCTCTGGACCCTGGCTCTTCCGTGAGTTCCTTTGGGACGTAGTCTCATTTTAAGTACAGAAACATTGATTAAAGGCCATAATCTTCTCGCTTTATATTTACAGTCCTCTTCTGGGGAAATAGGTCTTCTTCACATGTTTTCTACCCCATATTTTTAAAGGATTTTAAAATATTTTTCCAACATTATTGATATACATTTTAAAGTATTACATTTGTATCTATTTAAATGTAAAATATGAGTTCTGATAAATTTTCATTGAGAGTTGTTTAGTATAGTTAGACTAGTGAGCATTGTCCTCATTCATCATAACATTATCTTTTTGTGCTGAGGAGAATCTCGGCAAAGTTCAAATAACTATTACACTATTATTAACTGTAGTCACCAGGGTGTGATTTTGAGTCCCAGAATTTAGTCATTCTACATGATGGAAATCTTGTTTATCTTGACGAACGTCTTCTTATTTGCTCAGTCCCTGCCCCTGGCAGACAGCACACTGTTCTCGGCTTTATGAGGTCATGAAATATTTGCCTTCCTTTGTCTGGATTATTCTGTTTAGCATAATGTTCTCCAGTTGCCTCCACATTGTCACAAAGACAGGATTATCTTCTTTAAGTATAGTAATCATGTATTAAACTTCTCTGTAATATCATACATTGTACATTACTGTATATTTTGTTGTGTATAAGTATAGGAATATGTTTTATACCTTTAAAAGTACATACACTTGCAGTTACCACTCTCCACAGAGAGAGAGAGAGAGAGAGAGAGAGAGAGAGAGAGAGAGAGAGAGAGAGATCAGATTATTTCCTGTGGAAAGCACAGACCTCTTAGGGCAAATCTCAATGGAAAGATATCAGAATATTAAAGGAAGTTGGATGAGAAGAAAGTTTAGCACTTGATTAAACTGATCATCTTTCTGCAATTCAAATTAAAAGCTATATTGACAAGTAGAACTTCTAGTGCAGTACGAAAACATTAGGATTTTATCTCCTTAAATCACATTTGAATTTAACAAATATTACTGCATTTTATTTTTCTAGTTATTGTTGATTGCTCTAAATAATATTGTTGCAATGATTTGCATAAAACCAATCAGATGGCCCCTGGACTTGATTTCTTATTGCATTAATTTTAACACTGAATCAAGAAACTTGTGGTACCTTGGACAGATACAGCCTACAGTGGTGAAAAGTCAAAACTAAAGGTCATATTCAAATTATTTGGCATAAGTCCTGAATTTCAAATTGTATTAAAACTAAGTGGTGTGTGATCAAATCCAAACGTTGAAACTTCACTGGAATATGGAGTGCCTGTCCTCTTATATCCATGAGAAAATGTGTAGTAGAAATCACTAATATTAAGACATAAGAAAACAGTCAGAAATATAAGACTGCATTGCCCTCAGAAAACATCACTAATTAAATAATATATGGGAAGCATTTTGATATAAAATAATATGAAACACATATAGAGTTTCATATTTTCATGTCATCTATTATGTGTTCAATTTACCTATTTTAATACTCATGAAAATCCTATTAAATTATTACCATTAAAATTACTTTATTAATTCAATTGGAGTACAAATTGTTTGTTCTTGGCCAAAGTCATAGAGCTAAAGAGATGTGAAGCTAGAATCCAGAATTTCTAACTCCGGAATCAATGCTTTAATTTCTGGACTGGTTACATTTAACAAACTGTAGAATGGTAGGCTGTTATTGATTAGGTCATGCTACATATTTCCTCTCAATTTTTATAAGACATTCAAAAGGAGTTTGAAATTCCTTGGAGATATAATCCAATATACACTTATGTGTTATTTTAGCCAAAAGTGAATCCTGTTCTATGATATTTATGTTCCATGAAAATTATAATATGTCATGGCAGATCATGATAATTACCACCTGCTTTCTAATAAATTGTATTTGTGATGTAGGAGTCAGTAGAGAAATGGTTCTTCAATTCTCTACTGCTGTATCATTCTAAGAAAGCAGGGGATGGGGGGGAAATCTAAAAAGTGATTACCTTTAAGACTGTTAAAAGGTGAGATATTAAGGAGCAAAATCTTTTGGAATCTTATAAATTGAAGTTGAAAACCTCTGGAACCCAACCACGGTCATGCTCAGGGCTACTCTCCACACATTTGGAAGAGCCTCACCCATGGGGGAAGCAGCAGAGGAATCCGAGTGTGCGGAACCCGGGGCCGAGATCTCCAAGGCTGCTCAGATTGGGACTGGACCTCTTCCACCCAGATCCCCCATTTTCCAGTAGCTAGGCAGTCACACCCAGAGACTGCCCCCAGCACCATGCAATCCCATAAATGGCCAACATCAAGAGACTATAAAACCAAGCTCCCGGAAGAGAGCATTGCAGTCTCTTGTCCCTTGCCTGACTGTCTTCACCAGGGCCCCTTGGAGGGGACAGGTTGCATTTCCCTCTCCACCCCAAGCAGAGCCTTGACAGTTGAAGACCTCCAGAACTTAGTCACAGCCATGCTCAGGGCCACTCTCCACACGTTTGGACGAGCCTCACATATGGGGGAGCTGGCAGAGGAACCCAGGTGTGCAGGACCCAGGGCCGAGATCACCAAGGCTGCTAGGATCAGGATTGGGCCTCTTCCACCCAGATCCCCCATTTTCCAGTAGCTAGGCAGTCACAGCCAGAGACTATTTCTGGGGCCATGTAATCCCATCAATGGCCAACATCCAGAGACTATAAAACCAAGCTCCCGGAAGCGCAGCCACATCGCGGCCTAACATCTAACATCTGATAGCCTAGTTCTCCCTCTTGGAGAATCTGACAAGCTCCCATGGCATATTCATATCCCAAATACAGTAACATATAAACATACCTCTCAGAGAGCCCAGCAAGATACCGAGAGTATCCCACCCACATGGCAGAGCCTGGCAAGCTACCTGTGGTGCATTTGATATGCCAAAAACAGTAACAATAAGGTCTCATTCCCCTGACCCTGAAAGAGCCTCCAATCATTGGGAAAGATGAATAAGGAGAGGCTGCTAAAATCTCAGGGCTGAGTGTAATAGAGACGTTACTGGTGCCCACTAGAGTAAATCAATGAACAACGGGATGACAGTGATAAATCATATCCTAAATGGGATATAATATGAGGATACATATAAATCACATACAAAATTACATTTTTGTGAGATTAACAAAATCTACCAATAGCTGATATGTAGAGTTTTCATTCAAACACTCTACAAAGACCCATTTGAAGATAGCAAATTTTGCAAATAAACCAAAAGCTACTCCGCTGGGCCTGAGAGAAAGCTCCAGGAGCCGGAGTGAGGAGTGAGGCCCAGGTGTTATCCCACACCACAGCCAGGAGTGACCCCTGGTTTCTGAGCTGATTCCAGTCATTTCTGAACAGTGCTAGGTGTGACCCAACACCTCCTCCAACAACAACAGAAAAATTCACCCTGACGCATTCATAGTTCTTGGACACAGGTACTTCCATGGAAGAGTTTTTGAACTAGTAGCCAGAGGCTTAACAGAGATTGAGACAAGTCTCATTACTGAAGAATATCAAATAAATTTATAAAGAGATGTTCCAATTCTGTTATTCCTGTGATATCAAAAGATACTTGTAAATAAAAGGTTTCCTGCCAAGCACCTCGTTTCCCTAGAAAGAGTACATGCACCAGCATGATGTCACAGCAGAGCTGGCTACGTTCTGGGCTCTTGTAGACAGCCTGTAAGATGAGTATCTCTCTGCTTACCAATCTCTGCAGTGCTACATGTCAAATCCAGTGAGTTGCTGTTTGCTTTGTGTTTTGTTTTTCTTATGGTTAGACTAAGACTTCTTTCTTTTCTAATAAAGAGCTAGTCAAATAACCAGCAATTATGCATTAAATATTTTCTTCCTTATATTCAATGTCCAATAGCCTATTTACTATATCCTCATTCATAAATGGCTGTTTTCCATGCTTTTTATTCTCTTTGATTGATGTTATGCTAACTCTTCCGGCTTCTTTTACTAAACATTGCACATTTGTAATGTGTTTCTATTTTGGGTGAAGGGGCCTCAAGTGTACAGCTGAAGATTCAGTTCTTGAAATCTTTCTGCAATATCTTGATTCTCATTTGTTTTTACATTCTCCAACTTTCAATAGCATTAACATTTTTGCAAGAGTTAATGCAATCATGTCTTCTCAGTTACATCACATGTTTTGAATATTTACTAGTTACCATAAAGTACATAAACTGTCGCTGGAGTGATAGCACAGTGGGTAGGGTGTTTGCCTTGCATGGGGCCGACCCGGGTTTGATTCCTCCATCCTTCTAGTAAAGCCCAGTAAGCTACTGAGAGTATTCTGCTTGCACAGCAGAGCCTAGAAAGCTACCTGTGGTGTATTTGATATGCCAAAAACAGTAACAAGTCTCACAATGGAGACGTTACTGGTGCCTGCTCCAGCAAATTGATGAATAATGGGATAACAGTACTACAGTGGGCTACGGTATCATAACTAGTATTGTACAGAGTTGAATGGATATGTTTTGTACATTTTTCCAAAGATTATTTTTTAAATTCCTTGAGAAAATAATAGAAAAATACAAGAATTCATATTAGTAGCAATTGGCTATCATGGCTCTACTGAATATTGGGGATTTCAATTGGTCAAGCCAATAAATCTCTTGATGTTTGATTGTCTATAAATTAATGGAACTAAAATTATTGACCACCAAGCCTCACACTGATTGTGATTACTATGACCTTTTTAATACTTAAATTATGTAAGAGTTGAACTGATATATTGGTGTGTTAAATAGCAGTCACAATTTTGTACTTCTTGTGCATAGAACAAATGATGCCCTTTCTCAGTCCCATTTTGCCGTGTCTCTGTGTGGTATTATTAGAATCATTTATCAGACATTCTGTTTAATAATTCTCTACCGGCTTATCTGAAATGATATGGAGATGAATACCCTTTTAAAATTCTGACTTGATGCTTCTAACTACTTTCATTCTATATAAATAGATGGACATTTATATTTATTAATATAAATGGCAATCTAAAAATGATGATGAAATGAATGTTTATTAGTGGAAATGGCTAAAATATCTGGCATCTATCCTACTAAAACATTCTGGGATCAGAATCACAGAAAGCATTGTATCAAATTAAGTGAAAAATTTAAAAACTTATAAAAATTGTATAAAGAGCATTTAACAATATATATATATATATATATATATATATATATTTGATTTTTGGGTCACATCTGGCGATGCACAGGGGTTACTCCTGGCTCTGCACTCAGGAATTACTCCTGGTGGTGCTTAGGGAACCATATGGAATGCTGGGAATTGAACCTGGGTCGGCCGCGTGCAAGGCAAACGCCCTACCCACTATGCTATTGCTCCAGCCACAATAATAATAATAATATATATTTTTGACTTTTTTGGTTGTAGATTTTGTAAAGTAGTGACGAGGAGCAAAGATTAAGGAGTCAGACAACTTAAGTGCTACACTTTGCTCTATTACCTTTTGGCTGTGATCGTGGATTTGTCGCTCTAAATCTATTTCAGTCCAACTATTTCTGCTAAAATTTTTCTTGGTTTGTTTGGGGGCCACTCAGAGCTACTCCTGGCTCAGTGTTGGGATGTTTCTGCAAGACAGTGTGGTGAGGGCAACCCAAATTGGATCAGAAAGTACACAGACAAGAAATCCTAAGAATGACCTGACCAAGAAAAGCAAATTCCAGGAATTCCCCACCTGTTCACTTCTTACTTATTAGAACTTAGTAATAAGCACTGGAATTTTCCAGGGCAACCAACTTTGTATGAGTTAGCCAATTTGAGGGGAGTAAGCTCTCACTTTTACTTTTGCTTTTGTTTTTGCTTCCTCGAATGATCTTTCTGCTTATGTGGCTGATGGTATACGAGGGCATTATTTTTTTATTTGAAGCAGCACGACTCACAATACTGCATGCTTTCTACAGTAGCCATTCTTTCTGAGCTGCAGAGTATTGCTTGGATCACCAGATAAGCTGCCAGATTCCATTCACCCAATGGAAGCTTTAAAGGCAGGCATGCACTGAGGGGAAGAAACTTGCAGATACATGAACTGATGAAAGATTGAAACTGGCCATGTGAAATTATGTTCAACAGAACAGTTGGTAATTTTTGTCCCCCCCCAACAGCTCTGCTGGACATTTGCAGTTTAATATTTATAAATACATTACCTCTTTGAGTTTATATAAAATGCATGTACTCTGCTTTCTCTTTTTGATATATCCTTAAGAAAAATTTCTTAAAGAATCACACACTTTTTAACAAGGAACAAAAAGCAACATGCCCCACATGGACTTGATACTATGTCCCATGGAGGAGTAAATTCTAATTTAAGCAGCATCAACTGCTCCTTCCTAAGGGAAATTTCAGCTAACTAATGCTAACTTTTCCTGATCAATATGACTATGCTAATCTGTGTAAATCTCCACTCCCAGCTTCCCCTAAAGTAAGGAAGCTGACCTGAAAAATGTTTATTTTGCTTGTAACTTTTCAACCTCTTTCTGACTATAAAAGTTGCCACTATGCTCAAATTCTTGCGTACCTGTATGTCAGCTAGGTGAAGACTTCCCAATTCCTGAATCCTTTATGAAAAGCAATTATATTTCAAAAAATTTTTGTTAACAAAATCTCAGTGCTATTATAATTTGCACTTAGCTGGCTTTAATGATAAACCATTAGAATCATCAGAATATTTTACCTGAAAATTTTATTGAATAACTTTTTAATGTTAGGTCCTGTTTTCTGGCTTCTTTATGAGTGGAGACAGAAATACAGGGATATTCACATCCTTAACCATAGCTATCAAGAAGTGCCGATCCTCAGGAGGGAACAAAGCAAATAGGATATCCTATGAACATTTTATTTAAGTTCCTGATACTTCTCACTCATCCATGAAGCCTCCTTGCAGGGTACCTTTGTGGATGGCATTTGTGTCTCAGAACGCTTTGCTTTTCAGATATAAGCCCCCTTGAAGAATATTCCAGGGGGGAGCAAGGGAAGGGTTGATGTTTGTGTATAGTTGTATAATCTATTTATTCTTTTATGTAAATGACTTATACTTGTTGGTAATTTCACTGACCCAAAGCCATAAGTAGATGCACAGGGACTGAGACCCATCGCTTCCATATACTTTCATGGCAAGAACATCAGTATGAGTTCTTAAATGTCTTCCTGGGCACTATATGATGAAAATACCTATGTCCAGTTTCTTCATTTAGAAATTGATATGACTATTATTAAAGTCTTGATTATAAAGGAAGCTAGCTTCTCTTAAACTTCTAATTTAAACAACAAATCTTGGTCTCTTATTTGTAAAACTAATAAGCAAAGAGCAATTATTTTCCCTTTCCTTTCATGAATATTCTATTAATTCATTGAACAGTCCAAATTCATTTCAATAATTAATACCATTGACAAATTGAGTAATTTCTAGCTTATGAAATATTTTAGAGTATGCTTAGAAATTTAATGTTTTATTTTGAAAGCATTTAAAATTTCTGAGAACTAAAAAACAAAGGTCTAACAAGGAAAATCAGTGTCTACATTTAAAAGACTTGCAAATACTGTAATGTAGGCTTGCTAATAGAATATCTCTCATTTTCTTATTTTTAAAAACGTAATCAAACTCTCAGGTACAGTTTTAGCTTAAAGGCACAATTCTAGAATTCATTATATGTTTTAATTTGTATTCAGATCCTTTCATTTACCAGGTTCTATTAAACATTATAAATTCTTTAAATGCCAAATATATAAAGCTGCCTCAATTATTGAAAATTTTATTCTAGGCCTTGAACTCAAAGTATGATATCAGGTTAATATTCTTCATCTTATCTGTTCTAATTTAGAACTTTTAGTATCTAAAATCTATATTATCACCAAACGGGACACATATACCATTTTAGGGAGAGGTAGAAAATTCATAATAGTAAGATGATTACTTAAGGGTCAGAGCCCTGGCAGAAAACACAAGAGTCATTATCTGAGCTTCCAGTAACTTACTTCCAGGTGAATTGCTTATTCCTATGAGTCACTATACATGACAATATATGACAGGGGGATTAACTCTGGACTCATTCTCCATATTTCACCAGATTTGTGTGAACTGAAGATCCATACAAAGAAGTTCTATATAATTTCCTTCGCCTAATCTCCTTACAGGACAAAGGGGTTCTAAATGCTTTTATATTTGATGGTGTGTGAAAGGTTTACAACCACACTCAATGGTGCTGAGGGGAACTTGAGGTGCTAGAATCAAGTTCAGATCAGCCTTATGCAAGACAACTGTCTTTAGTGCTGTATTTTCTTTCCAGCTGTGTTGCAGATGTTTCCTGTAGATCATTCCATAGGAGTCTCAGTATGTCTGACAATTTGAGCTACTGTTTTAAAACAATAGACCTGGAACAATAGGCCAGAGGGTAGGGCATTTGCCTTGCATGTAGCCAACCTGGGTTAGATCCGCAGCACCCCATATGGTTGCCCCCAGAAATGCCAGGAGTAATTCCTGAGCTCAGAGCCAGGAGTAGCCCCTGAGCATCACTGGGTGTGACCCCCCCAAAAAAACCAAAAGCCAAAAATAGACATCTCTGTTGTGATTCAAATACTGAAGCACAACTTGACTTATAATACATAGTACAGAGATATGGTTGCTGCTCCCATAAATGATTTTAGCATTCCTAAACCTTTTGGGTAGATATTGTGAGTCCTTTGTAAATTAGCAAAAAACATGAAATTACTAACTATAGAGAAAGGTAAACAGCCTTTTTAATACAGCCTTTAATATAGATTTTTTTAATCTTTTAATTCCGCCCATTGGAATTTAAAGGCAATAATAAGAAATTTTCACTTAATTATTTATATTATGTGATGAATTATTATTTAAAATGTAGGGAATTTTGAAACAAAGGTTTAAAAGGAAGATAACATTGAAATTTCAAAAATACTTTACCTCTTCTTCTTCCTCTCCTTCTCCTTCTCCTTTTCCTTCTCCTTCTCCTTCTCCTCCTCCTCCTCCTTTTCCTCCTTCTCCTCCTCCTCCTTCTCCTTCTCCTTCTTCTTCTTCTTCTTCTTCTTCTTCTTCTTCTTCTTATTATTATTATTATTATTATTATTATTATTATTATTATTATTTTGTTTTTTGGGCCACACCTTGTTATTCCTGGCTCTGCCCTCAGGAATTACTCCTAGCAGTGCTCAGGGAACATATGGAATGTTGGGGTAGAACCCAGGCCAGCCACCTACAAGACAAATGCTCTATGCTCCATACTATTGCTCAGGCTCAAGAGGGTGGAAATGTACCAGATTGAGCTCTGATTCAGGAAACCTGGGTTAATCCCTAGCACCACATGATCCCTGAGCACCACTGGGAATGATCCCCAGACAGAGAGCTGTGTCTGAGTTTCACTAAGTGAGGCCCAAAAATGCAGGGAAAGAGGAAGAAAGAGAGAGAGTAGATTAAACTTCCTAATCAAATATTTATAACTATAAAACTAGAGTAATTTATTTAAACTCTGAGCCTCAGTGTCTTCATTTAGCAAATGAGGGAAATAACCCTTTTCAGAGTTTAAGGTATGTACTTAAATAATCATCAGTATGAATATACTGCAAACCAAGAAAATAAATATATGATGTTTTGTCTAAGAATACTAGATGTATTGGCAAAATTCCAAATGAAAATCCAGTTTTTCTGAGTGAAGAAACTCTTTCCAAGCCATTTAACATCACATTAGGGAGGAATAAAGAGAATGGTTTTTAAAATAATAAGACTAGTTATCATAAATATGCATTTTAATATATGAAAGTTAAAGTGGAATAAAATTTTAATGCCCTTTTTTCTTCATTAAACTGTATTCCGCAACTCCAGGCCCCCATCTCTACCCCAGGACCCTTCAATGTAGTTAAAGGTCTGAGTTAAACAACAGAAGAAATTCTGGATTTCCTGTAATGGAGCCTGAACAAACATAAATCTTGTAGCACTGGCAGATATTTTTTCAGGAGCAGACACAGGGTAATGTTTTATTTGTTTAATAGAGAAAGAGAATTAGGTCTGGGAATGCTGTCCGGCACAGTGATAGATCTAACTCCCCTACCTAAATGAGAACCATTATTTTGAATAAATTTGTCTCCTGTGTCAGAGAAAATGGAGCCAAGACCCTATAATGTAGACCAAGGAGAGTGGCGTGGGATTGCCCCCACCTTCCCAGGCAGAGATGTGTCCCAGTGAAAGGAAGATTGATTGAAACATCCATTTTCTGACTTTCTGCCAACTGACATCACTCGTAGACAAGGAGAAGAGGCAGGAAATTAACCCACTGTGGTCTCCTGAACCACCCGTCTCCCCTTCTCTTGGGATTAAGAACTCCCCTGTGGCAGAGGCGACGGATGCAATGTAGAGATTCTTAGGGTGTCTTTGAAAGCCATAAGTGTCAGAGACATCAAAAGCCTACGCCCAAAGCAATAGAAACTGAGAAACATTTGCTGAATTAGTCCATATAGAATTAAATATATTAAATATATATTACATATAAATATATAAATATATTTATGAATATATTTATATTATATAAATATATAAATATATTAAATAGATATAATATTTAAATATATTAAATAAAATATCTATTTAATATATATTATTAGGAGAGAGAGAGGGAAATTGGGGATATTGGTAGAGGGAAGGTCACACTGGTAGTGTTGAAACACTGAATGCTTGAAACAGCTGTATAATGAACAACTTTGTAAATCGTGGGTTTTTTTAATAAAAAAATTTATAGGAATAGCAAAGCCACATTATTATGAAAAATCTCTGAATACTCACATGTTGGACACATATATTTAAAACTTTTCAAAATACTGCATAGTACACACAAAAGATGCCATGAATCTTCTCAATGCAAAACCCATGATGTACAGAGAAGCAGTTCTCCAGACCTTTTTCATTTAGGATGTTCCAAAACAGTGTGTTCGGCTTCTAAGCATGTTTCTAGAAAGTGAGAAAGCTAATTAGATTGGGAAATAAAGAAATTATGGTAATAGAACAAAAATGACAAATTGGTTCACCCAGTTTTCTGCTGGCACATTAATGTTTTGTGTCGCATAGTAATGACAGCTGGATGTGAATGTTAGCCTAGTCCAAGGCAGCAAGCCACAGAGGAACATGGTGGCTTACTTCCTATTACCCCCTTACCTTTCTTGTTTCATCTTGGAAGTGAAAATTTACAATTTTACCTAATAGTTTTGTAATTGCACCTTGTTTTTTCATCTGCTGCCTTTGTTTGCCTGGGAGGAAGGTGACTGGCCATCCTAATAGGTTCTCAAGGTAACCATATGATGCCAGGGATAGAACTGGGGTCAGACACATGCAAAGCAAGTGCCTTACCGCCTGTAGGATTCCTCCATTCCTGTGCCTTCATATTTTAAGTCTTTCATATACTTCAGTATAGTAAATATTTATTTAGAAATTAGCATGACTTTGATTTATAAAATACTAGAATGTAATTTAAAAATTATTGTTTTATTGATACTCTGATTAAATGCTGCCATAATCTTTTTGCCCCCAAATAATTTTTACAGCAGAAATGTTACTCTGCATGAGATGTCGGTTTAGAACTTGAAGTTAGATTTGTTTAGTAATCAATTGTTTCATTAAGCCAGTCTTTCTATATATACGATTCGTTTTTGATGAAGTCCTTGGTCTTAGTTTATTTGCTGTGAAGAAAACATTGACTGGGTGACTTTAAACAACAAACATTTATAGCTCAGAGTTCTGGAGGTTTCAAAGTTTAAGATCAAGACATCAACCTGCCCCCCTAGACACAAGTTTACTTTATGTTGTTTATTTCAACAAAATTTTAAGAATTGGTAAATAGAATGATTAGAACATAAATTAATCTATACTGGGATTCTTGGTGGTGGAATATGAGCACTGGTGAAGGGATGGGTATTCGAGCATTGTATAACTGAGATTTAAACCTGAAAACTTTGTAACTTTCCACAATAAAAAATTAAAATAAAAAAAAATCAGTGTTAAAAAAAACATAAATTAATAAGAGCCAATTAGTGATTATTGTATGACTTGCCCTATGTAAATAAGAAAATTAAAACCATTTAATACACTACAATAAGATGCCTATTCCCATTTATATATATGTATGTATACATGTATATGTTTTCAATTCTGGAATCTAAAGCATATAACATTAAATTTTATTTTCTGCTTTGAAATTTTTTGTTATACTTTGACACCACCTGAACCCCTCGCGCTCTCCCAAACCCAGCTCACCATCTGGCCTTAGACAGCGTGCAGGTTAGCACGCCATGGAACGCTGCGTGATCCCTGCTAGAACTCTACACGTGACTCCTGCTGGACATCGCCGGCTGTCTTGCAAGATTTGGACAAAATGGCATTGGCGGGGCACAGAGAAACCGCAGCAGCAGCCACAGCATCGCCACCTGCCTGGCTGGGCTGAGTCACAGCACCACCCGACATAGAGCCGTGGCGGCAGTGCTCACGGTGGCTCATCCACTGTGGGGTGCTGTCAGCCAACCACCAGGTGATCTGGGACTCAGTGCAGGGTCCGACCTGGCACAGACCCTCCGCGATAGGGTCCTGCTCAGCCAGCTGCTCAACAACCTCCAGGCGCACTCCCTCAGGGAGATCAACCTGAGGCCGCAGATGTCCCAGGTGCTGCCCAGAGACACAGGCAGGTGCGTGTTTGTCAGTGTGCAGATCCTTACAACATGCCAGTTGACCAAAGGCTTACATTCGATAGACTGGGAACACCTGTAAAGGCGATTAGAGGCCGCCCCAAAAGCCTCCGTCCCAGGTCCTTGAAGGTAGAAACAATACTACCTTTCTCTTCCATCCTAAGAATATTGCATGCAGCAAACAACATGTATGTCTTTCCCCCCCCCTTGATTATAAAAGATTACATATTTTAAGTTCAGATGACATAGAAAGTACCCAGACTATAAATAAAAGCACTGAAATTGTGTATGATCATACAGGACCATTCGCATAACTCATTCGAGCATTTTTCCTGCTTGTAACTTTCACCCCACCTGTAACTTTATATTTAGGATCATGAAGTACTTAGAGATTTGTGTTCTATCTTTTCATTTCATGTGACACAGTGAACATTTCTCAAACCCATATTTTTTAAAGACATGAATTTTAAAAGCTTCCTAGTAGCCCATCTGCTGAATGTTTGTACTTTACCTTCCTTTTTTGCACATTTATTTCCAAATTCCCTGCCTTTTAAATAATTCATTGTGCAATGTTGTACATAAATCTCTGTGCAAATGTATTAGTCTCTTACAAAAATCCCGATGAGCAGAATTAAAATATCAAAGAGGACTTTTAAGAAATTCAACCTGCTTCTTCCTCTAACTAACATAACTTCAGATGTTTTTCACTAATTGATAAAGGATTCATGAAATAAGATCCAGGTATTATAAATATCATTATTCCTATTGTTCTCCTGGTGCTTGGCACATAGTCATAAGTTTAGTGCATAGTTGGAAAGTTTAATTAGCCTGAATTACCTTGAAACTGACTTGGTTGACACTCGGAGCTCTTCGTGAAGTCTTCTTCTTCACGAAGAAGACTTCGTGTCTTCTGTCTTAATGCCACTAGTACTTCCTCAATTTTGATACTTAAAAACCTTTCTGGCACTAACAAATGTCCCTCAAAAGGGAAAAAAATATTGACCCACCCCCTCTCCACACCTACCAGTTTGCATGGAGAAACACCAGTTTGCACAAAAAAAAAACTCAAAATCACCTATAATTTCACCCTCTATAAATACATTGTCTTAACATTTCCTTGCATTTACATAGCCCTGTAGCACTGTCCTCCCATTGTTCATTGATTTGGTCGAGCGGGCACCAGTAACATCTCCATTGTGAGACTTATTGCTACTATTTTTGGCATACCGAATACACCACGGGTAGCTTACCAGGCTCTGCTACATTTGACTGCATTCACATATGCAAAATATATTTTAGATAGGGTATTACAAATATAGGGTCAGATAAATACATAAATACTGTGCTTTTTGTAATGTCTTTTATTGTGAGTTTCAAAGAAAAAGCATGGGCGTGCCTGGGACCCAAGTATTCGGTGGCCGAGAGTTGCCTCCTCAGGCTGGAGGATGCCAAGGGACAGAGGAAGGACCGGGGAACAGAGAAATCAATGCCTGACTGGTTGGTAGAGAGTTTATTTCTCTCTCCTCCCCCATGTAGTCTTATCTCTTCCCTAACAGCACGACCGTAGTCATGGTGTCGGTAGTAGTTCCGGTCATCATAGTCCCCTCACCCTCGTCCTCGTCCTAGCCTACCTCTTTCTCATCCTCAGCTAGTCCTTCTGTTTCTGGTCTAGTCCTCATCCTTCTCAGAGTCATCAACATCTTCCTGTGCCTATACAGAAAGGACACTGCTAAACCACGCAAGTGACATAAAGGAAAGAGAAAAGCAATATAGGATTATTAGTGCTGGATGGAATTGGGTGTGCCTCAGGGGCACTGTTGTGGGAGTAGCTCAATAAATCTAAGCTCCCTGCAGAAGGAGCAAGGACAACCCAATGTTACCCAACATTTTATGTTTAATTCTTACTGGATTTGGGGCCGTCTTTGGCAATGATAAACATCCTATCATTTTATTTAATGCCAGCACACTCATCTATTGTGTGAATGTACCAAAATTGTTATAATCAAATATATACAGACATATATGTTCTGATTATTATTAAGTTCTTATTTCTATAAAGAATATTCCAGTTAAATCTATATATTTAGACATTAATATTTATATTTTATATGTAGCCAATGCCTTAATCCCTTTACTATTTTTCTGACCCTGCCAAACCGGGTTTTATCAATATTTTTTGCATTTTTTTCACCTTATATAATCTTGTTATTGTGTGTGTGTGGTGGCGGGGGCTTAGGGGAGGGTTGGGCACACACCCAAGGGCTCGGGGCTTACTCCTCACTCTTCGCTCAGGATAACCCCTGGCATTTCTCAGGGGCTGAACCATGGGCCATGGTCAGTTGCGTGCAAGGCAAGTGCCTTAGCACCTTGCCTGTAATATCTGGATATTGCTACTTTAACTGAAAAACCAGTTTTACTTGAAACAAAGACAAACTGGTTATTCACTTTAAGACATTTCACTCCTTAAAATAACTAATTCTATTTATGCCAGTGATAAAAAGTGAGTGTCAATAAGAATTAAAATTTTGAAAAATTTCTATCTGCTGCTATGAACATGACAGTTTCTGTACATTTAAGGACATGCAGGTGAGGCTGCCTTGATATTAATGAATAATACCATTTGATGTATAATAAAATAGATCATTTTGGTAAATCTTCATAATTCAGTGAACTGTATTTTCTAAAGATACATATTTTAAAATTATGTAGCAGTACCTCATCATTGAAAGCTCAAAATAGACAGTGGATTTTAATTTAATGGAGCATGAAAAATTTGTTCATATGGTTTTAGGTCCCATACTTCTTCCAAATCTTAATAACACTGGACAAGTTTTAGAACAGTGTCAAAGGAAAATATTCATAATTACTTGAAAGCCAATTTGAATCACTTTTCCTATTCCAATTAAATATCTGTATAAAACATATTTTTTCATATATTTCAATAAAATGACATAACGAAAAGATTAGATCCAGAACCAGTTCTAGGGATATGTCTACTTTTTCCTCAACCTACATAAAATAGAAATTGTGAAAATAAAAAGTAAAATAACTCCTCTCATTTCTCTAAATTTAGTTTTGTCTTGGAATATACTTCTTATAAAACATATTAAACACTCTTGGCTAAACATTGGTGTTTGAAAATTTAATGTTCAGTATTTTTACAATTTGTTTTTAAATAATAAAACCTATGTAAACACAAGTTTTAGAGAGAATTTTGGTGATTATTATTAGTATAAGGGGTCCTGAGACCTAAATAATTAAGACCATTGTTTAAAAGACTATTCTTGAATGTAAATAAAATATTCATCTATGTACTTTTTATGGTTTATGTGTTTTCTATTAATTTATATCACTTCTTGTCAATCAATTCTGTACCTTCTCCATACTACAGCCAATCTACTATGAGCAAGTGTAAATGTAGGTAAACTCTCCAAAGGGATGCATGCTGTAGTCAGCAAATTATTTATACGATGTTGGTTAATACCAAAACCTGAAGAGGAACTTACGTAGAACACAGAGAAAGATATGCAGTATGTCTTCCACATGCAAAGGACAATTTAAAAAAAAATTATTATTTTTCTTCATTCATTAAAAAGAAGAACAAGCCTTATACTGTGAATTAGGTAGAATAGTCAGGTCTGATAACCAGTAGTGGGGGTGGGGGGAATCCACAACCCTCATGCACTGTGAGGAGAGAAGTGATTAGCAGTAGCACTCCACCTTTAAGTACATTAAGAAAAGTTACAGCAAGTGTTTTTTTCGGAGGGAAAGTCTTTTGCGTGTGCACACACACACATGCACATACACATACATATATGCACACACATCACACATCTCACTGTAAATAATTGAGATCGAAAGAGTAAACCGAGGCTGGAGTGATAGCACAGCAGGTATGGTGTTCACCTTGCATGCAGCTGACCTGGGTTCAATTCCAGACATCCCCTGAGCACTGCCAGGAGTAATTCCTGAGTGCAGAGCCAGGAGTAACCCCTGTGCATCTGATGTGACCCAAAAAGAAAAAAATTAGTAAAATGTAGGATAACATTGGTTTGTCCTTTCTGCCTTGCCACAGGGAGCTTAGGTTTACTGGGTTGCTCCCATCAGAGTGCTCTCGTTCCTCTGTGCTTATTTGTAACTTCTTTAACTTGTAAGTATTGTTTTCCTCTTCTCCTTAAGTCCTTTCATAGTTAATTCAAAGCAATGTCCTTTTTGTATGGGCACAAGAAGACAGTTAATGCTATGCTTTTGTAACTTGGGAGTTAATTGACTTTCAGTGATATTTACCTCCTGTACATCTGTTCTCTTGACTTTGCCCTCAGTTGCCCTTACTTCCTAGCACCCAAAAAGCAGGGTCACGATGAGAGACTGGATGGCCCAGGGCAAGTGTGAGCTATGTGCTACCCTGGCATCAAAATGGGCCTGGCCAAAGTGCCATAATGCTTAACTATAAGTTAAGAGCATGGTCAGGGACAAATGCTGCCATGATTCAAAAAGTAATAACTAGGTTCAGACCCTGCTAGGGTTAGGAAAGATTAATATGGCCTGAGCACTGCAGTGTGAATCTGTGGCCAGGAGAGCCACCCTACAAGTCTCAATGTATTTCTTACTATGTCCTTACAAAAATAACTGACATTAAGATGTTAATTAAGATGTTAATTAAGTTATTGGACTAAGGAGAAGAGGAACACCCCTAGGTGGTGTTTCTTGAGCCTGATGGGCAGTCAGGAAGGGCTTTCTTATGTTGATTTTGCTGCTGGACTGGATGTAGTGTCTGCCCCCAGTGCTGGAAAGTTGGAGAGTGGAGAGACAAGAGAGTTGGAGGAGAGAGAGAGAAAGCAGGGAGCAAGATGGAGCACAGAGAGATGAGTGGGAGAGACAGGAGGAGACGGGAATGAGGGGCAGCGTGAGACTAGAACAGGGGGCTCAGAGAGACTGGAGCAGGAGCTTGGGGGGAGAATGGAATACACAGCAACTGATAAATCAACCGGCTTGGCCCTCGTTTCCTCCTCCGTCTGCCCCATGGCACAGGCTGTCCAGGCTGGGTGAGCGGCCTGAGGCCACCCCATATGTGGGCAACGAGAGGGAGAGCCATCAGGGCTCTCCCTGGCCGCCCTGGAGATGATACAGTAAACCCATGAAAAGTGACAAGAAGGCCAGAGCTGGACGGTGAGTAGATTCAGCAAGGGAAGTGTACAGTTGAGGCTTTCCCAGGAAGAGAGTCCCTGGAATAAGTTCTTTATAGGCCGGAAATTAGTGATATGTGTAGAATAAAGGGATATCGATCGAGATCCAATATACTAAAGCACTTCAGAAACCATCAAGGTCAACTTATGCTAATTGCCATTAATAAAAGTGTTCAGAAGACTAAGAATGAGGACTGTGTATTTATATGGACCCCCGATCCTATATATTGAGTTCATGGATAGTACTTAATCCCCAGCAAATCTCAAGAAACACTGATGTAGGAATACAAAGTGCTATAGGTATTTTTTAGGTTTCTTCAAAAGGAAGTTTCATCATCTCTGTTACATTTGATTTCCTGTTTGTGCTACAGAAATGGAAACAAAAATGATTTCTCGTTCTTGTTACACACCTAAAAGCACTAACCAACTCACCAAATTCTGTTGATTATAGCACAAAAATAATATAAACTCTTTCGTTTTTTTTTTCCAATATTTGCTTCCTTTACCACAATTTAAGATGGCAGCCTTATCCTTGGATTTCACAGACCCTTTCTATTCTTACCCCTAGGGCCCAACCACAGTCATGAAAACTACAGCTGGAAAACAAATTTGATATTATTTTTCTGTCTAAATATCTACAGATGAAAGAATCCAGCCAGGTTTTTTTTTTTGGGGTCACACCCGGAGATGCACAGTTGTTACTCCTGGCTCTGCACTCAGGAATTACCCCTGACGGTGCTCAGGGGACCATATGGGATGCTGGGAATCGAACCCAGGTCGGCCGCGTGCAAGGCAAATGCCCTACCTGCTGTGCTATTGCTCCAGTCCCCCAGCCAGGTTTGTTGATGTCCTTGGTACATCTACCTATCACATCACACATCAGAAAAGCATTGATTATGAGACTAATATCCATAATATCCAAGGCAAGGGTAAACAGGGGTGAGGAGAACTGGCCAAATGGTTGGAAACTTGCCACAAGAGAGTGTGGAGGGCGAAGGGCAGTTAGGATAGAGAAGGGATCAACATGACAATGATAAGTGAAAATGATCATTCTGAAAAGGAACTGAGTGTTGAAAGCAGGTGAGTGGATATATCTGATAACCTTTCATTGTCTATATTGCAAACCATAAGGTCCAAAAGGGAAGAGAGAGAGGAAGAGGGAGAAAGAGAGAGAGAAGAAAAGTGCCTGCCATAGTGGCGGTGGGAGAAAAGGGCAGGAGGGAAACAGGGACCATTGGTGGTGAGCAAAGTACACTGGTGAAGGGACGGGTGTTGGAACAACTGAAACCCAATCATGAACAACTTGATAAATGTGCTTTATCACTGTAATTCAATAAAATATTTAAAAGCAAAAATTTCATGTTAATCAACCTGAAAAAAAAAAAGAAAAGCACTGATTGTACAAGTCAATAAGAGGAGAAAGAAACTGCGATAAGATTAAATATATGTAGTGTATTAACCAGAGACTAAGTTAAATACTCAAGAGCTTTCTCTTTGGATATTAAAATATAATCTTACTGAATAGTTATTTTATTCACTGTATAACTATATCACAGTCATCCCGTTGATCATTGATTTACTTGAGCGGGCACCAGTAACATTTCTATTCCTCCCAGCCCTGAGATTTTAGCAGCCTCTCCTTACCCGTCTTTCCCAACAATTGGAGGCTCTTTCAGGTCAGGGGAATGAGACCTATCGTTACTGTTTTTGGCATATCGAATATGCCACAGGTAGCTTGCCAGGCTCTGCCCGTGCGGGTGGGATACTCCCAGTAGCTTGCTGGGCTCTCCGAGAGGTATGTGTGTATACACACACACACACACACACACACACACACACACACACACACATATATATTCCTCTCTGATTTGTTGCCTATTGATTGAACTCCATCAAATATGGTGTGGTAATTATGGAAAATGGACAGGAAATGTATTATAATGTGTCAGAAGGCGGTCCAGAAAGCAGCCTAGAGTGTGGCGGTGGTTGGGTAGTGGAGGTCAGGTAGTGGAGGTCGACTGTGGGGGCTGGGTCCCTTCTCACCCACCCCCTCTGGGGCGCCCCGAATGAAAACAGCCTGGCATGGAGTCCAGTGTTATTTTATTAGTAATAAAATTTTATTTTTACTAGTAATACCTTTATTGCTGATATACTTTAGATATTATTTAATGTCTTTAAGTAATTAAAGATGTAGTAATATTTATTATATTAAGTAACATATATTACCGCATGTTTGAACAACTTGTAGACAACAAACAACAGGCAACAGTTGCTGATGTCATGGATGTCTCCCTTCTTGTACAACAGGACGGGCCTGCTGGTTTCCCATTGGGATGGAACCTTGCATTCAGACAGGTAGCGTGTGAAGAGCTGGGCCAGTGTATTGACAAGTACTGGCGGCAGATTCTTCAGGTGTTCGGGTCAGACCTTGTCTGGATCAGGTGCTGTATGCTTCCTTACCGACGAAATGGTGTATCAGATTTCGGAAGGGAGAATGCTGGAAACGACATATCCATCCTGTGGAATTTGGTATGTGGTCAGGTGGATGTGGTTATCAAAGAGATCCAAGTAGAAGTCGTGGATAACCTTTTCCGTTACTCTTCTGGAAGATGTTATAGATCCATCAGGACGTCAGAGGGCAGTCATCTTGGTCTTATAGTTGGCAAAAAACAGGCGGGTGTTGCAAAGACTTTTCCTGGCTTCTGCTGCATCAGCCAACACTGCTGTTCTTCTCTCTCTGAGGTCTTCCTTTATCACTTCTCTGCACAGCTTTGTGAGCTCAGATGTTAGCTTGTGATTGTCTGAGGCTTGTGCCAAACCATGTTGGCGAATGAGCTCAAGAGTTTCTGAAGACAGGCGTCTTTTTGTGGCTTTCTCACTTTCAGAATTCCTCACACAGTCATGGAGGTGCTGAACTAGTCAATCGTATTCCTCGTCCATATAGTCAACGACGGCATCTTCCCATATTGTCGCAATAGTGCCAAAGAGCTTCCAGTTGGTGGTTGTTCTGGGACTTTTTTTCTTAAACCTTGCAGTCCTTTCTCCCCACTCTATGAAGGTAGAATTTCACACAAAGGGGACAGTGGTCTGATCCCATTTGGAATTTTGGGACAACAAGGACATTGGTCAGGCAAAACCTTTGATTGAATATGATGGGTTCAATTTTGTTGTGGAACTGTCCACCGGGAGACTCCCTCGTCCAATGTTTAGATTCGGCCTTCTGGAACTGCGAGTTACCATGGATGGTCTTGGTCGACATGATGAACTCAGACAGTCTCTCATCCTGTTCGTTCCATTCTAGGCCGTGGGTCCCAATGTGGAGTTATTCGGGTGACCTTCTCAGGCCTACCTTGGCATTAAAATCACCAGCAATGACTTTGTAGAAGGTGTGGTCTTCATAGAACTTCTCCAGCTCCATGTAGAACTTCTCCATTTCTTCTTCATTGTAGTTGGATGTTGGTGCATAGACGACGAGGATAGAAATTGCTGGCAATGAGCCACATCTATTCAAGCATAAACATCCGATTCAGGTTGGTTAGGCTTTTGAATGAATAGATGCTTTTGGCAAAGGACAAGAACACCAACACCACCCACACTCGAGTCATCCTGAATAATATTTGCAGAACACTAGACAAAGTACAACCATTCGAGCAAGCCAGGTTCCAAAAAGGATTCAGCACAATCGACCATATCCACATGGTGACCAAGCTCATTGAAGTTTCATGAGAATTTAAGATGCCACTCTGTCTAACGTTCATCAATTTAAAGAAGGCCTTTGATTCTGTTGAGACTGAAGCAGTCATTGAAGCCCTACCCAAACAGGGCATTCACACTCAGTACATCAGGATCCTCTGTGAACTGTATTATGGATTCACCACCAGGATCTCACCATTCTACAAGGAAGTGATCTTTGATGTAAAGAGAGGGGTTCGGCAGTGTGAAACCATTTCACCAACTCTTCAGTGCCACCTTCGAGAATGTCATGAGAAGACTGGAATGGGAAGGAATGGGAATGAAGATAGACATTGGCAACTACACTACCTCCGCTTAGCTGATGACATTGTTCTCATAACACCAAACATTAGCCAAGCAGCACAAATGCTGGCCAACTTTGACCACAAGTGTGGAAAGGTCAGACTGCAGCTGAACCTCATGAAGACAATGTTCATGAGAAATGAACTAGTTCCTGGCATTCCATTTGCTGTCAATGGAATGAACATCTTCGAATGTAGCAGATTTATGTACTTTGGTCGAGAACTCAACCTGAGGAATGACTTGTCACCAGAACTGCACAGGAGGAAGAGAGTGGCGTATAACGCCTTCAAGAGCATCGAAGTTGTTAAGAAAATGAAGAATCTCTAGTTCCAGGCACATCTTTTCGACTCCACTGTTCTTCCTGCACTAACATATGCCTCAGAGACCTGGGCCCTATGAAAACAGGATGAGAACACTATTCAGGTCTCCCAAAGAGGAATCAAAAGAGCTATGCTTACAGTATCACATTTCGCTCAGGTGAGAGGAGGAATCCAGAATTCTGACCTCCATCGATGATCGAGAATCAGGGATGCTGCCTCATTTGCCAAGGCGTCGACACATAATGCGATTTAGAGATGACTGCTGGACTAGAGTCATTACTGACTGGATTCCATGGGACATCAAAAGACGCCTGGCCGCCCACCTACGAGATGGTCAGACTTCTTCATCTGACTTCTTCAGGTCAGACCCTGAGTGAACAGTTTGAAGCTGTTTGTGTTCCTGGAGCAAACAGATACAATTGGGCTACATTAGCATGCGACAGGGATGAATAGAGACATAACTGGTGCCCGCTCAAGCAAGTCGATGACCAACGGGATGACAACTGATATAAGTGATACAAGTGATACTGCATGTTTATTTTTTACATTTATGTAAATTTTAAGTGGCAAACCCACATCTTTAGAGCATCTGCTTCATGATACATAATCCAAAGAATGCCTCATACCTTCTTCAGATTTGTACATGTGACCTTTGTTACTAAATGCATTTTCATTTCCAAAATTTGATTCAGAAACCCAGAAGTAGATGGGTTTTTCTTTTAAATGAGCTCTTCAAACATCTTACAAGAGGTACTGGAGCAATAGCACAACGGGTAGGGCATTTACTTTGCACGCGGCTGAGCCGGGTTCGATTCCCAGCATCCCATATGCCCCCCACCCAAGCACCGACAGGATTAATTCCTGAGTGCAGAACCAGGAGTAATCCCTGAGCATCACCAGGTGTGACTCAACAAGCTAAATAAACAAATAAATATCTCACAAGCATTTGGAACCCTAGACCAAGACCTTTCTTCATATTGAAACTTTCCCCAGAATATTAGATAGATTTGGCAATGGGGACCAACACCTGTTTGAAGCCCTACCCAAACATTAACTTGACTTCTCAGAAAGAAATGCTGGGTCTGCCCTTGCTCCTGAAAACGTGGACGAATACCACTGAAATCAGACATCGCTGACACTATCACAGATCAACTTTAGAAAAGCTTTAAGGGAGGAGACAAGGAAAATGAGAATAGAAAGAGCAGACAGTTTCAAGGCAAATAAAGCAGAGATATGGAAGTTTTTAAAGTGGCAGTCACTGCTGGCGCTCAGAACGAGGGATGCTGGTAGAGACTTTCTTGGCTAAAGCCCTGTAGAAAACCTCTCTTTCTTCACATGGGCCAGGTTAACTTCCTTCATGTTCTGCACATGGCAAACTAGACTCCTAGCACTGCGAGGCAGAGCTAGGCCCAAAACTCCACACTCTATCCCAGGAACTTGGCCTGTGGGTAGTAATCCATCACACCAATGGTCTGAAATACAGCTAGTCCTCACTTTTAGAGTTTTGTCAAGCAATCACAGATCAAATGATGTTTTTTGAGACTCTTGATAGCCCAGGGAGGACAGTTAAAATTGTGTCTTGCTGTAATGTATTTGCTATCAATACCCTTCATATCATTTCACCTCTCCTTACAAATCAAACGATGATTTGCCATAAACTGAACAGTAACGTGGGAATCCAGCTCTCTGCTGCAAGCCCATATATCATCCGCTATCTTGAATAGCAGCCTGTCTGAACTCAGGGGGCAATCGCAGTGATATATGAGACAGAATAGAACACAGCAATTCTTTCCCTGCTATATTGACTTTGCTAGATGTCAGTATCAAGAACGCAACATTATTTATTTATTTATTTATTTAAACCACCAGGTCTTAGAAAGTGCACAAAGAAAACAAAATATAGCCACATCCCTGACTGAATTGTCACTTGATTACATCACTAGAAGTAGATTAAATATATGGAAGTAGTTTTTATTATTTATTTGCTAAGGATGCATGTGTAATAATTTTGTATTATGTCATTAGAAGAATATTTCCGTTAGAATTAGAGATTATAAAAAAGCAGGCACTCAATGAAAATAAGTCAGAGATTGAGAATAAGCACACTGAGTATTTTCTGTTTTAAGGATTGGTATGCGCTGCTACATGCAATTTTCCCAATAGCCCTAGAAATAAGGGCTGTTTGGGTCCCACACATACTTACTATTTTTTAAAACTCTCTTCAGTGTAGATTATTTAATTTCCAATCTTTAGAATCTACATTTCTTCCCATTTCCCAAACAGCATCCCCTGGCTTTTGGAGAAGGTGGAAACTTCCTCTGGTTATTAACTTGTATTCTCAGATGTTAACACCTTGGGGCAATCTTCTTCAAAAATTTGACCAGAGTGTCACCTGTTTGTCTCACCCAATCTCTGCTCCCAACTCCATGGTCTTTACTACACAGATCCCTAAAATTCCCCTACAGGGATTCAGTTCTGAGACTCCTTTGTTAACACATTTTTTGACTAACTTCTATTCCATCTCATTTTCACTTCTCTTTGTTGCTTTCATTTTTGTTTTTCAAATACAATGCTAGCCCTCAAATATTTGTTTGAAAGTCAGATTCTTGGATAGCTCAAGGTCATACAACTGATGGGACAAAAAAGTGAAGTTTAAAAAAAAAAGAAGTTACATCTAAGTTGTGTTGCAGTGGACTGCATGATTTCCTTTTCTCTTATGGCCACATAGTATACTATTGTGGTATATATACCACAATATTGTAAACATTGCCCTAAACCATAATAATAAAATAAAATAAGTAAGAGGCTATAGCTGGAAAAAAATAAGTAAAGTTACTCCGAGTTCCTGTTAGTTCCTCTCAGAATACAGGTCCAGGTCAGAAAGTCCCAATTCCTGGGACTAGAGCGACAGTACAGTGGGTAGGGTGCTGGCCTTGCATGGAACTGACCCAGGGTTTGATCCTCTGTGCCACATGCAGCCCCTGAAGTTATCCATCCAAGAGTGTTTCCTGAGTGCAGAGTCAGGAAAAAACCCTCAGCACAGCTGAGTGTGGCTCCAAGAGAAAAGCAAATCCAATACTTACTCATTGATGCGCATGCTCACATCTGGTAAAAATTTCTTTACTCCACACTGTACTCAAGTGTCCTTATGAATAAAATTCTATTCACTCAAATACTCCTTAAAAAAATTGAGGAATAGTATGAGGAAAACAAAATATTCAAATTGCCCCAGTTTTAACTAATTATAAAGTCAAATATTTAATATAATGAGCAAATATGTCCTTGAATTTTACTTATTTGTGATTTTTGTTTAGAACAGCTTAAAAATGCATATTTTAATTTAATCACTGGGAAAATAGAATCTGCTCAATAAAATTCCAGCTCACAATAGAGGCAACAAATTTCATCTGCTTGTTCCTATTCCTGCGTTTCTGGCACTTCCATATAAGGAAGAAGTTTTCCCCTTTTCCTGATAGAGGTCAGAGTCCTGAGCACTTTTATTTATTTGTTTGTTTGGTTTTGCTTTTATTTGGGGTGGGTCACACCAGGCAATGCACAGGGGTTACTCCTGGCTCATGCACTCAGGAATTCCCCTTGCAGTGCTTGGGGGACCATATGGGATGCTTGGAATCGAACCTGAGTCGGCTGCATGCAAGGCAAATGCCTCAGCCACTGTGCTATTGCTCCAGCCCCTCCTGAGAGCTTTTAAGCAGATGCCTAGACTCCTTTCCATAAACCCTGGATTCAGAGGCCAGGAACGTAGCTCAGTGGTAAAGCACTTGCCTTGGATTTGTGAGGGTTCCATCTCTGGTACCACAAAGAAGCAAAAACATCTGCACTAACTCCCCATACCACCCTTCCAGCTATCTTTGGTAATCAATACACCCCCCCCACTGGATAACATTGGATAACATTGGGTTGTCCTTGCTCCTCCCGCAGGAAGCTTAGGTTTATTGAGTTACTCCCACAACAGTGCCCCTGAGGCACACCCAATTCCATCCAGCACTAATAATCCTATGTTGCTTTTCTCTTTCCTTTATGTCATTTGCATGGTATATTTAGCAATGTCCTTTTTGTATAGACACAGGAAGACAGTTCATAATATGTTTTGTAACATGGGAGTTAATTGCCTCCAAAACAATATTTATTCCTGGGACTGGAGCGATAGCACAGCGGGTAGGGCATTTGTCTTGCACACAGCCAACACGGGTTTGATTCCCAGCATCCCATACGGTCCCCTGAGCACCACCGGGAGTAATTCCTGAGTGCAGAGCCAGGAGTAACCCCTGTGCATCGCCAGGTGTGACCCAAAAAGCATAATAATAATAATAATAATAATAATAATGATAATAAGTATTATTATCATTATTATTATTATTATTATTCCTGGGCATCCATATTTACTTGACTTAAGCTTCAGTTGCCCTTGGTTCCTAGCAATCCAAAAGCAGGGTCCTGATGAAGGGACTGAGTGGATCCAGGGCAAGCTGAAAACTACCCTGACATTGAAAGGAGCCAAGTTAAGCATCATAAGTACAATAAGTTAAGAGCACGGTCATGGAACAAACTTTGTCATGACCCAAAAAGAAATAACTGAAAAGGACCCTGATGAGGTTAGGGAAGACTAACCTGGCCTGAGGACTGTAGCCTGGGATCTATAGCCAGATGTCCCCAGGAAGAGCCAACTTTTAAGCTTAATATATCTCTTACTGTGTTATACAAAAATACTAGAAATATTATAAGAATTAAATTCACTTAGCATGATACTCTCCATGTCTATCCATTTATAAGCAAATGTCATGACAATCTTTCTGGAGGAACCAGTTGGGATGGGAGGTGCATGCCAAAATAGAAAATGGAACAAACATAATGACCTCTCAGTGTCTGTGTTGCAAGCCATAATTCCCAAAAGTAGAGAGAGAGTACGGGGAATATTGTCTGCCATAGAGGCAGGGGGAGGGTGGGAAAGGGGGGGTATACCTGGGATATTGGTGGTGGGGAATGTGCACTGGTGGAAGGATGGGTGTTTGATCATTATGAGATTGTAACCCAAACATGAAAGCTTGTAACTATGTCACGGTGATACAATAAAATTAAAAACAAAAAAAAGAATTAAATTTACTGTGATTGGTTAAATGGATTATTAGCTGAGGAAAGGAGAAAGCAATACACCCTGGATGGAATTCCGCCCTTGAGAACATCTCCTAGTAATCTGAAAGGCTAAATCTTCAGATGAGATTTTGTCCTTGAGTGAATGCCCCAGAACTCCCGCTGAAGCCCCTGAAGGAGTAGCTTTACCTCTGTTTGTTGTTCAGCCCCACTTATGCACACCTCACCCATCGTAATTTCTATTTAACTATACTGTAAGGGGAAAGGGGACTAGAAGGAAAACTCGATGATGATGACGACTGGAAGTAGAGGACTATGAGACTACGAGGAGATGAGGAAGGAGTTAACAATGGAGAGGACTTTGAGGTCTACGAGGAGACGAGGATGATGGAACTATGATGACTGGGACTACGACCAAAGCCACGACTATGACGGTGCTGTAGGGGCGAGATCAGACTACGCTGGGGAGGAGAGAGAAACAAACTGACTACCGGCCAGCCTGGAGTCAGGCCCTGCTTCTCCGTTCCCTTGTCCGTCCATCTCTGTCCACCGTTGCCGTGGGCCAGTCTGGGGAGGCGGCTCTTGGCCATGGAACACTGGAGTCCCTTGCATGCCACCAAGCTTATTCTTGGAAACTCACACCCCACCCCACAATAACGAAACAAAGCTCCGACTCAATACATTTAGAAATAACTCTTTTCCAAAGATCAAGATGAGGTTCTGTAATGGGGAGACAGACTGGTTCCCTGTTTTTTGCTTATTTATATATTTTTACAAGAACTACAATTTGTTTCTAGTATCATGTCTGCAATGTTTTCACTGGCCCTTATGTTTTAGCCTGGGCTGAAAACTTGCAGCTCTTGTCTGTACTGGTCTCAAACAACAGTTTGGGACTATTTGAAGCTTATTTATCTCAGATTTTTTTTAAGAAATAAACTCTTGAAAGTTTTCAGAAATTTTTTTATACTACCAGAACTTTCTAAGCCTCCTGGAATTTACCTGTATAATTTAACTATCTCAGCTGTAATGTGGGTATACTATCTTCTCTATAGTAGGCAGATTAAAAACTGCCTTTATTAGTAAGATTTGATTCAATGTGCTGATTTAGCAGGCGTGGGGAAAATCGATTTTGTGCTAAGATTTGTTAGTTTTTCAAAAGCTGCTCTGGCATTCAGGTAATTGTGTTTTTTGAAGTTCCATAACAGTAAGTATTTTGATGAAATGCTGTAGCATTTAGAGAAAACAAGGGAGTATTGCAGAATTAGATTAAATTTAAGCATTTACAAATGATGATTTCTAAGGCAAAAAAGAGAAAATCTGAATATTGCAACTAAGTCAAGAATGATTTATTAAAAGTTCAAGTGCAGCCTAGCTAAAGTTCAAGGTGGAATTGACTTTGGTTACAACTCTAGGACTTGGACTAAATTTTAATCTTATAGATTTATGATCTGGTCCTTAAAGTATTTGTTCTTTTTAGTCAGGTGTTACTCAGGAAATAACCCTTTTCCATTTCAACTGCAGATTTAGAAAGGCTTAGAGTCCCAGAATCGGATTTTTTTTAATTTTGTGAAATTTAACTTGTCAACTCATAAATTTATGGTGCCAGAGATACATGTTAAAAATCATCATATGAAGGACTAAAGCGAGTGGGGTAGGCATTTGCCTTACATATGATTAAACTAGTTTCAATCCCAGTATCCCATGTAGTTTCCCAAGCACTGTCAGAAGTGATTCCTGAGTACAGAGCCAGGAGTAACCTCTGAGCATTGCCCAATGTGACCCAAGAAGACCCCCCCCAAGAAATTCTAAAAAATAAAAACCATCATATGAATTCTAAGCTATTAAAAGTTCAGTGTACAGGTAGGACAGAAGCAAATTGAAATGACTTATAAAGAAAATTCTGAAAAATTTCTGAAAGAGAGTACTGCTTCCAAGTTCAGAGATTACACTTTCCTAAATTCACTAATGACAATGCATTAGCTTTTTATTGCTGCTGGAACAAATGATCACATTCTCGGTGGCTTGAACAACAAGAGATGCTCATTTCTAAAGGCTTCAGAGAGGAAACCATTTCCATGCCCATTCCAGCATCCAGAGGGCCTGGATTCCTTCACCCGTTGTCACTTCTTCAAAGCTGGACAGCATGGTTCCCCTATAGCTCCAACTAGCTCTTCTCCAACCATTCTCCATCATTAAAGATCTCTGGGATCTCGTTCCTCTCCAGATATTCCAAGGTTAACTGAACTCATTTCTCACCTTTATTCTCTGCTGTAGAACCTTATGTGCCCCTGGATTCTGAAGATTAGGATCCAGAGTTCCTTTAAGTACCAATATTCTGCCATTTCAGACAGTAAAACAAATTATCAGGGAGAGTGGGTCACAGCTAGAAGTTCTCAGGGAGCCCTGGAGAGTTGCTCAGGGGTCATTTCTCATAATCAAGCCTGGTCTCACACATGCAAAAAAATCTACCTTTGCCCATAGAACTGCATCCAAGCCCTTTGGACACTAAAAATGTTTTTTGAAGGCCAGGGATTCTTGTGAAGCCCCAAAGAGAAAGAGTGAGGCTGTCAAGACACAAGATTATAAAGAGAATCAGTAGTAACTGACTTGGCAGAACAAATACTCAATGTGTAAGAAAACGCAGATTCCTGTGCCATAGTCTTAAATGGTAGTAGAGAAAATGGGGTTAAAAGTATTATAATGTGAAACAAATACCTCCAGGTCCTTTCAACTTAAACAGGACCTACGGTACCATGCTAGGACAAGTGCGTGGCATACAGTGTAAGCATAATGTACTGGGGGTACCAGTCTCCTTTCTCTACTAGCCCCCAAAGTTCTTTGGAATTTCAAACACATTTCTGGGTAAGTGAGCAGAGTCCAAAATAAAAGCCCGTATGTCACATTCATGGAGAACTGCATAATAGCTACCTATCTCTATGGCCCTCTGCAGAGAATCCAAATAACAATCACATAGAAACTTTTTTTCTATGGAAAAATGTTCCACAGAACTTCCAAAGAACTTTTCAAAAATTGGATCACTGTGATATAGACCCTGACAAAGCTGTTCAGGATTAGGCTTCAGTCATACAGTGTTTCAACACCCATCCCTCCACCAGTGTACATTTCCCAACACCACTTTCCCTCCCTTCACCCCTAGCCCCACCCTAGTCTTCTTTCTCTTTCTCTCTGTCTGTCTGTCTCTGTCTCTGTCTCTCTCACTAACTTTTAGGAATACAGCATGATTCATCCTTCCCTGGTGTACAATTCGGTAGTTGACATGTAAGCAATGATCACCATCACTAGGTAGATTCAAATATTTTGTCAGCCCAGGAAGAAATCTAGTATTCATGAGCATTTGTCTCTTCTGATCATTTCCTACCAATGATTTGATCTTGGGTGGCCTTTTGTATTGCAGTTCTCTCACTCATCACATTTTCAAGGTTCAATCACATAGCATGTATCTGTATGTGACTCTTATTCTGTGGTTAACTAAAATTCTGTTTTGAAAAATAAATCCCACTTTTTGTTCATGCGTCATTCACTTTATGGACATTAGGATAATTTAGCTTTGGGAATATTATGGAGAATGCTGCTGTTAATAATCATATACTTACTTTTTCATGTGAAGTTATGCTAAAGGCTGCACCCCCTAACTTGCTCCCAGTCACATTTAGCATTTCCAATTTCTCCACAGCATAATTTATTATTATCTTTCTTTTGGTTTACACTTGCTCTTTCAAAATTTTGTTTTTGTGAGGGGGGGTATTTTGTTTTTGTTTCGGGGTCATACCTGGTGGTGCTCTAGGCTTAGTCCTGACTCTGTGCTTAAGGGACACTGCAGGCAGTGCTAAGGTCTTATGTGTTGCCTGGCCTCAAACCCAGGTGGACCACATATAAGAGCCTCACCTATTATATGATCTCCCCAGCCCCTCACTACTCTTCTAGTGGATGTTAAGTTTCATCTCTTTCCCCTTGCACCCCACCCACTGCAATTTCTCTTATGGCTAAGGATGCTGAGCATCTTTTCATGTGCTATTAGTGATTTGTATATCACTGTATCACTGTCATCCTATTGTTTATCAATTTACTTGAGCAGGCACCATCTTCATTTATCCCCGCCCTGAGATTTTAACAGCCTCTCCTTACTCATCTTTCCCAATGATTGAAGGCTCTTTCAGGGTCAGGGGAATGAGACCTTTTATTGTTACTGCATTTGGCATATTGAATACACCACGAGGAGCTTACCTGGCTCTTCCTTGTGGGTGGGATTCTCTCAGTAGCTTGCCGAGATCTCCGAGAGGCATATATATATATTCCCTTTATGTTCAATCATGCGTGAGGATCGGCCGGAACATATGGAAAGCGGCCTGGAGTGTGGCGGCGGTGGGGTAGTGGAGGTTGGCTGCTGGGGCTGGGTCTCTTGGGGTGGGGAGGGCTCTCACCCACCCCCCTCTGGGGCACCCCTTGTGTGGAGTCTGGTGGCATGGCTATGGGAGCCTCATTTTATGCTCCTGGAGAAGCAGCTGTGAGTTCTGGAGGGTGGTCGATAAAGATGAGGAGATTATCCGGCGCCAGCAGGATGTGGTTTGTGGGTGTGACCCCTGAGTAGCTGGAGATTGGGGAAATCAGGCAGAGGATCTCTGCTCCTGGGTCCTGTTGAGCCCAGAGTCCAAGATCACCAAGTTCCGCATTATCTGGGTTCCGTGGGACTTTGCTGGTGTGTAAGGCTTGGCCTGATGCATGTCAGGTAGAATAATCAAAAAAATATACACACCTATATTCATGCCACATGGACCTGGAGACAACCCAAATGTCCACAATGGATGAATCTATAAAGAACCTGTGGCATCTATACACAATGGATTATCACGCAGACTTAAGTAAAGGTAGAATCTTGCATTTTGCTACAACTAGGAGGAAGTAGTACGGTATCATCGTGAGTGGAATAAGAGAGAGGGGGGAACAAGTACAGAACAAGGGAATAGACAGTATCAAATGATGGCAAACGCTTGGCTTTTGTCGACAAAACTGAGATTACCAAGCAAGAAAGGGCAAATGGGTGGGGACAGAAGAAGGATCTAGAAGTGATACCAGGACAGCAGTGGTGGATCTTGGGCTCTTGGGTGGTGGTGAAGTTCGGTGACTCTGTACATGAAAACTGCCAGCATTAATATTGCAACTATTAGGACTGGAGCAATAGCACAGCAGGTAGGGTGCTTGCCTTTCTCGTGGTTGACCCGAGTTGAATTTCTCTGTCCCTCTCGGAGAAGCTACCGAGATTATCCCGCCTGCACGGCAGAGCCTGGCAAGCTACCCATGGCATATTCAATATGCTAAAAACAGTAACAAGTTTCACAATGGAGATGTTACTGGTGCCCGCTCGAGCAAATCGATATTAAATTTATATTATTTGAAACTATTTAAATTCTTTTACCAGTTTTTTTAATTGGGATATTTGTCTTCTTCTTATTATTCATGTGTAATGGTTATTTATATGGCCTGGATATAGACCCTTATCAGATGTAAGATTTGGAAATATTTTCTCTCAGTCTATATATTGTGTCTACTCTTTTGATGGTTTTCTGTAAAGCACTCAGGTTTTGATTTTGATGAAGCTAAGTTCATCTACACTTTTACCAGCTGCTTTTACCAGTAAACATTTTGTAACACTCTTAAACATGAGTTTCTAGTCACAGATGGACATAACTTGGAGATATTCTCAAACAAAGATGATAGCAAGAACAAAGAAACAATAAATTCATAGAAACAGAGGCATTAAATAGAATAGAAGGAAATAACAAAACAGACAGTTTAATAGCACAAACATGAGTAAATCTGTAAAAGCATTAGTGTGGAGCATTTTGAAAATAAAAAGTCAGTTACAGGGCTAGAGAGATACTACAACTGGCATGGTGCTTGTTTTGCCTGAGGCCAACTGGAATTAGGTCCCTGACACCACATATGTCCCTAAGCTTCACCAGCATTGATACCTGAGTGAGGGGCTAAGAATAAGCTCTGAACATCTCTGGGTGTGACTCCAAATTTTTAAAAAGTCATTTGAAAATTTAAAACACAGTTGTAGAAGTTAAGCACTATAGAATCACATATTATATAGATCAACAACATAAATTAAAGAGAACAAATAAGAGAACTAGTTTAGAGTGCTACATAAGATTAGTTAACCTTCAAGAAATAGAAAATAGAGTGAAGAAAATTTAACTGAAAATTTCAGAAATGTGTTTATCACTGAAGAATAGAAGCTTTGCTTCTAGATACTAAAATTCCGAAGGAAATTATTTTTTTGCCAATGTCAACAGTGCTGTATTTTCATCCATATTTTCTAAAACTTGTAATAAAACTGACCATGTTAGAGTAGTTATTGTGTGCCTACCATTATTTTACTATCTTGCTCTAGATAGGAAAAGATTATAATTTTTTTTCTAGACATGGTCTAACTGAACAAAATTTGGTTACTAATTGGGACAATTTCAGTGGAGTGGAGGCAGACAGGAGCTATATGAAATTGGACAAAAGTCATGGGAGACTGTATGAAGAGGAAGAGCAAAGAGACAATAGATATATTACCAAGAACCCATGCAACATGAGTTAAGATGATTTACCCATCAGGCAATCTTTAGTTGGATTCATTTATTTAAATTTAATTAAGCTCATTCTTATTGTGGAAATATAGGTCATCACTATTGTAAGTGCTTATATATTTTATGGGTAACATGCAACACTATTATAACCACCATTCAAGTAACAATCTCCCTCCACCAAGGTCCACTAAACTGTTTCAACCCTTACCCACTTACTTTTTCTGATCCTTATCATGCCACATAGACCCAAGTTCACAAAAGAAATAAATCTGAGGACTTAGTGTTGAAAATTTAGATTTCTTATTACCAGTTTCATGAGTAAAATTATTAAAGTCTTTCCTGAGATGTTGTATATTATAGAAGACATAGATTTAGGAGTTGAGATAAAGTGAGAGTTTGTAATAAAATGAGCATCAGACAGATATCCTTGGGCATTTAATGTACCAGAGAGGACCCAAAATTCAGAGTCATTCAATTCTTAGACAGACCTCTTAAATTTTCTAGACTTCCACACTTAATTTAACTGTGCTCTGGGGAGGATCAGAGAGTAAAACTTGGGGGATTTTGTTATTTTGCTGGCTTGAAATAATTAAACATTTTCTCTTAAAAAATGAAAAGAGAAGGAACCCTCCCCCCCAGAACAAATTTTGCTTTCATCAATGTCAAGGCAATGAAAGTCATCTTTAAAAACCTGATGCTAGAGGTGAGTACTTGAGAACAAGATAAGGCCATTGGGTTAATCTCACTTTGCTTCCAATACAAGTGTGATTTTTTTCAGTGTTGTAATTCAGTGCAGCTGATGCACAAAACAGGTTGACAAATGGTTTTGGAAATTAGAAAGGAAAATATGTCTGCTTAGGGAGTCTGGGACTTACCTCTATTCTGAACTCTAGAATGTGACCTTCCTCCAAAATGTGCACCGAGATAATTGCTGTTTCCAGTTTTATTTTGTTGTGTTTTTAACTGTTTGAGCTAAATATCAGGATCTCTTCTATTTTATACATTTGTAATTTTAAACTGTGACTACACTAAGAAAGATAGGTCTTTTAATCAGGAATCACAAACATTCATTAACTCTCCCAACCTTACTTTTTAAATGTAACTTCATCTCTTGGGATTTGATTGGAGATGCTCCACTTTATGTTTTGTACTGTGCTTCTTTTTAAAGAAATCTTTTCACACTGTTTCTAACTGACAACGCTTTAAGATTTGACTTGGAGTCACTTTTTCCTGAGTTAAAATTGACCAGCCCAAATTTGAACTGGCAAAGCAATCAAGCAATTACTGGATCAGAAAATGTTAGACCACTTGTTTTCTCTAAAAAAGAAACCAGAACCGATCAATGCTTCATTACTTACTCCATCCCTCAGCTCTTAAGAGCACCAGATTCAAGAAAGCATGAAAGGAGAGAATTCCCAAAAAGAAAATCAACTTCTCATACTTAAGCTCATTAACAGCCGTGATTCAGAGACTCACAAATGAATCTCAGTTTCTCATACTACTCATAACAAGCAATACAAAATAAATTATTTAGCATCTGCTTGTGGGGAAGGCTTGACCGGTAGTGGAAAATTTCAAAATAATGGTGATGGGAAGGTGTAATGGTCGTGGTATTGGTGTTGAAATATTGAAAGTAATCAATTATTGTGAACAACATTATGAAAGTAAAATTTAAAATTTTAAAAAAAGGAAACAAGAAAAGAAAATCAACTTCTTAAAAAAAATCCCAGGAAAAAGTATATGGGAGGAATCACCCTCCCATATTCTCTAGTCTCTACTACAAAGTGGTAATAATTAAAACAGCATGGTACTGGAACAAAGGCAGAGCTGCAGACCAATGGAACAGGATTGAATATCCTGCCACACACCCTCAAATATATGATCATCTAATCTTCGATAAGGGAACAAGAAATGTGAAGTGGAGCAAGGAAATTCTCTTCAACAAATGGTGCTGACACAACTGGACAGCTCCATGCAAAAAAAAAAAAAAAGGCCCAGATCTCTACCAAACACCATGTACAAAAGTCAGGTCAAAGTGGATTAAAGATCTCAACATCAGACCAGAATCCATAAGGTACATGGAAGACAAGGTTGGCAAAACTCTCCACGACATTGATGATAAAGGTATTTTCAAAGATGACACACCACTGGCCAAGCAAGTGGAAACAGATATTAAACAAATGGGACTGTCTTAAACTAAGAAGCTTCTGACCTCAAAAGAAACAGTGACCAAAATACAAAGACAGTCTACAGAATAGGAAAGGATGTTCACCCAATACCCATCTGATAAGGGGTTGATATCAAGGATATACAAGGCACTGGTTGAACTCTACTAGAAGAATATATCCAACCCCCATCAGAAAATAGGGGGTGGAAATTAACAGAAATTTTCTCAAAGAAGAAATTCAAATGGCTAAAAGACACATGAGAAAATGCTCTACATCATTAATCATCAGGGAAATGCAGATTAAAACAACAATGAGATATCATTTCACACCACAGAGACTGGCCCACATCCAAAAGAACAAAAGCAACCGGTGTTGGCAGAGATGTGGGGAGAAAGGGACTCTCCTTCACTGCTGGTGGGAATTCCGACTGGTTCAGCCCTTTTGGAAAACAGTAAGAACGATTCTCAAAAAATTAGAAATTGAACTCCCATTTGACCCAGCAAAACCACTCCTGAGAATATATCCCAGAGAGGCAAAAAGGTATAGTAGAAATGCCATCTGCATTTGTATGTTCATTGCAGCATTGTTTACAATAGCCAAAATCTGAGGTAAAAACGGAGTGCCCAAAAACAGATGAATGGTTAAAGAAACTTTGGTACATCTACACAATGGAATACTATGCAGCTGTTAGAAATGATGAAATCATGAAATTTGCATGTAAGTGGATCAACATGGAAAGCATCATGCTAAGTGAAATGAGTCGGGAAGAGAAAGACAGACATAGAAAGATCGCACTCATCTGTGAAATATAAAGTAACAGAATGGGAGACTAACACCAAAGATTAGTAGAGATAATGACCAGGAGGTCTGCCCCACAGCTTGGAAACTGGCCTCACATGCTGAGGGGAAAGGCAGCTGAGGTAGAGAGGGAACACCAAGTAGAGGATGTTGGGAGGACCTATTCCGGTTGGAAGATGCATGCCAAAAGTAGACCATAGACCGAACATGAAGGCCACTCAATACCTCTATTGCAAACTACAACACCCAACAGGAAAGAGAACAAAAGGGAATACCCTGCTGCAGAAGCAAGGTGGGGTGGTGGGAGATGGGGTGGGTGTGGTGGGAGGGATACTGGGAACATTGGTGGAGGAGAATGGGCACTGGTGGAGGGATGGGTAAACGATCACTGTATGACTGAAATGCAAACACGAAAGTTCATAAGTTTTTAACTGCACCTCACGGTGATTCACTAATAAAAATTTTTTTTGAAAATCCCAATTCATAATGTCACTTCAGTCAACAACTCCTCCATCCAATTAATTTTAATTCTAATCATTTAACTATTCTGCTTTTAGAGAGTTTATGAATTTAGAAAGGAGATAAGGCAGGTATAAAAACTGATAATTTTTAAAAGCATTTTATAGTAAGAAGGGGGTTAGAGAAATTGTGTTTTGGGAACAGGATTCCTAATAGATATGGTGCTTGATTAAACCCTACAAGTTGTACACAACTTGAACATGCAAAGGATGTGTGAGGAAAATTCCTTAGCATTTAGACAACTAAAGAGAAGAGAGAAATTGTGGACAAAGGCACAGAGGGAGGTTCAGCAAGTAATGAAGTTTGACTGGAGCACAGATGATAGAGAAAAGCAACAGAGAGAGTGTTTGTTGGCAAATACAGAAGTGGTAAGAGGTTGGAGCCAAGAAATGGAGTGAAGAGCCTGGTTTCTGAAAGAAGGTTACCCCTTGTAACCCCTTGTAAGATTGCAACCGCTTGTAAGATTGTAAGATTGTAAGATTGCTGTGTGGTTATACTCCGGGAACCTCCTTTACCCTCCTTCACCATTGAATCAAGCCCATTAAGAACATTATTCCATGACCATAAGTGTTTACACCATTGCAAACACATTACCTTAACTATAATAAATTTTTAAAAGAAGAATATTGATGCAGAGTTGAAATGTGCAGCAATCACAAATCAAATCTATCATCAGGGATCTAAAATTTTCAGCAGGAGTTCAAAAAATAAACTTTAGTTAACTCAATTTTCATAAGAAGTGCATAATGCTAAAATCTTTTTTTTAAAATTTATTTTATTGAATCACCAAGTGGAAAGTTACAAAGTTCTCAGGCTTATATCTCAGTTACACAATGATCAAACACCCATCCCTTCACCAGTGCCCCTATTCCACCACCAATAAAAACAAAAACAAAACAGAAACAAAAGCAAAAACAAACAAACAAAAAAACAGTATACATCCCACCCCTCAACCCCCAGCCCCGCCCCCCCCGTGCGTGAGTGATAATCTCACTTCCTTTTCTCTTTACCTTGATTACATTCCAGATTTCAACACACAACTCACTATTGTTGTTAGAGTTTCAAAACAGACTCACTATTTTTGTTGGAATTTATCCCCCAAGAATACAGCTCTATTAACAAGGAAATATTTGATAATAAGTTTTCCACTGATGAGAATGAAGTGATAAAATGTCGCGCGGCCGCGGTAGCAGCCGCGCGGTTTACAATTTCTGTATTATAGTAATTAAGTCCGCGAAGATTTAAGTTGGAAAATGAATCATTTCCCTTCCTGGAACAGCATGTAGCAAAAGCTTAGTTCACAGTCTCCATACATGGGTGCAAGCACTTGCTGGAACCCCAAATCCTAAAGTTGTCTCTGGTTCCCGCTTGTTCCACATCCACCGGCTGTGCAGAGGCATGGGCACCTGGGCCGAAACCCGGCCAGAGCCGAGCACCGGCCCCGGCTGGGACTGCCCCTGTATCCCGCGGCTGTTTCAAGTTCAAAGCACACAATTTTTCTTTTCCGTGCCAAAAGTTCATACCTTCTCAAAGGACCCACAAAATGTCGGACACCACGCCTTCTCCTGGAGGGGAGAGAGACGAAGAAGGAAGGATATTTCCTCCGTTAGCCAGCATGGGGCAAAAGCTTAGTTCACAGTCTCCATACATGGGTGCAAGCACTTGCTGGAACCCCAAATCCTAAAGCTGTCTCTGGTTCCCACTCGTTCCACATCCACCGGCTGTGCAGAGGCATGGGCACCCGGGCCGAAACTTGGCCGGAGCCGAGCACCCATAATGCTAAAATCTTTAGTGACTTTTTGCCACTTTATCCACAAATTGGGATACTGCTTTCATGTTGCTGTTTTGAGTATTTGCATTTACTTTCAAGGCAAAATAGAAGGCAATGTGATTTATTGTTACCTATGCCTTGAGTGATAGAGTTCTGTCAGTGGAATGATCTATGGCACATTATATTTTAATGGCATGTTACAGGATGTTGATGGAATAAATTATGGAGCTTGATTAAAGATTTGAAGGAGTACATCTTTCTCATAAATAATAAAGTGCAAAAAATATTCTTCAAATCGAGAAATTGTGATTATATAAATTAAGCCTGTGTGCATATTTCCTATTCTGTTTAATTCAAAATCAAAGGTTTCTATTAATCACTACACTTTTTCCACTGGGGGAAAAAATGAAAATTTTTGATGAAATCATTTGAGATTTTACATGTTTACTATTCTTCACCTACCTTGACTTTTATGTCTTCATTTTTGTGTCTGGTCATAATTTTATTAATTTTTCCTTTACGTGTCTACTGTGCCCATCGATATAAACAGTGATGATCCTAACATATTATTGAATTATTCATGAAGCTTCATTTATTATGGGTTATAACATATAACTAAATTTTTATGGGGCGAAGACTCATACTCTTAGAACACAGTGTATTAACTGGCATCTCACAGGCAGGAATTGTTTCTCTTTGCCGTGCCAAGGTAAATCTAGAATAACACGTTGGTATTGACCATAAAATGATAAACCCCACTCATCTTCAACTTTAGTTGCCCTCACCCACACAAGGTCCCTGTGCTACTCTATAAAAGGAACGAGAAGATTATTTTTAGCTCTACTTTTTAAAAAAATTTTTTTTTGCTTACAATGTTATAAACAATGGTTTTTCATGGACTTTATAATGATATCAAAGCCTTTAGAAAGAATAAGATTGTGTAATTTGCATCAGCACGGATAGAACTAGAGGACATCGTGCTGAGTAAAGTCAGAATGAAAGGGATAGATACAGAATGATCTCTCTCATTTGTCTGAAGATACACAGAACGGCAGCAACAGAAATCCAAAGGCAACGTAAGGGAAGACCACACAATTCAGCTCCAACCTTAAGGAATCTTGGGGTTGGTTCTCCCCAGCAAAGAGCTCTTTAGCACTGTGATACCGGAAAGTTCAATGTTATACTTCAGACTTAATTATCAATCTGTGCCTACCAACATGATGATGCTGAGCTTGTACTTCGACTCCCTGCCCTTCTCCCGAGAACTCTATGGCAGTATTTCTAGGAAGAGAAGAGCCACAAGAAAATACAAAGCAGCGCCCATTTCTCCGCGCCCGCACCCCCAGAATGACTGACGAAGAGGACGGAGCTGCTTGGGACACCGGCAGCCCACCAGCAACCTGCAGTATGTGACTTGAGAGTTTCCGCCAGGTCCCCCGAGCGGGGGCCTGGCGTTTCTCTTTTTTTTTTTTTTCTTTAATCTATCTCTCTTCCCGTCAACCTCTGGGCACAGCACAGCATCTATCCCACTTCTGAGCACAAAATGGAGAGACGCACCCAAGTGCGCGGCGCGGCTGGCGGGGGATCGAGGGCGGGGAAGTACCGGTCTCCGCCCACATCGGACACTTAAAGAGAGTGCAGCCACGTGGGCTTTCCCATTTCTCCGCGCCCGCACCCCCAGAATGACTGACGAAGAGGACGGAGCTGCTTGGGACACCGGCAGCCCACCAGCAACCTGCAGTATGTGACTTGAGAGTTTCCGCCAGGTCCCCCGTGCGGAAATCTCTCTCTCTCTCTCCTTCAACTTTCTCCCTGGACTTTAGACAGAAACCCAAAACCGCGCGGCTGCGCGACTTAATGTCATCTTAGTATCAGCAGTATGTAATGGTTCCTTCTTAATGGGTCGGACTTTTGCGGGTGATCCTAACAAGAATAGTAAGTATTTTGTTGAAATATTGAAGGCAATCAAAATGGTAGCCATCTCTCTAGACTGAACTAAGCTATATCCCCACGCTGGCTGAGAAGAAATATCCTTCTTTCTCGGGAAGAAACGTGGCGTGGTGTCAAACATAGTGTGATGTCCATTAAGCAAACAGACCTGGTGGTGTGGGAATGGGAAATAAGGGGAAAAATTAGGTACATGGACCAGCGGGACGCTGGTGGTATCTCGAGTCGGAGCCGATATCAGCGCAAGAGCTTTGGTTCCAGAAACTGCTTCCAGACACTCTACTAGACTATCAACTAAGCCAGAGCCCCACGCCGGCTGATGACGGGAAATAACCATCCTCTTCGGTTTTTTTTCCCTTTGTCAGACAGCGTGGCGATTACTAAACAGGCGTGAACTCGGTGGCGCGGGGCAAGGGGGAAAAAGAAAAGTTATGTAACAAACAGCAGGACTTAATATCTCTATATGCTTAGTAATGGAGAATTATCAAATGCCTCATTGGCAATAGGACTGTCTTTTTCTTTTTGGGGGGAAACCCCAGCAACGGTAGTGAGTTGTGTGTTGAAACATGGAATGTAATCGAGATAAGCGCAAATGAAGTGAAACCTATCACGTATAAGGGTGGGGACTAGGGAGGTGGGAGGGGGCGGCAGATAGACTGGGGGGGTTGGGAATGTAAGATGGGCACTGGTGAAGGAAGGGGTATTTGAATATTGTATAACTGACATAATCCTGAGAACTTTGTAACCCTCCACTTGGTGATTCAATAAAAAAAAAAAAAAAAAAAAAAGAAAATACAAAGCAGCGAGTTCACTGACATTTTTTAGGCTCAACTCAACTTCCTCTGTGTATTAGACGACCTCTCGAGTGACTGAGATGGAAACCACTTACTTCCTTGCTGATGTGAGATCCCCAGGGGGTGATGTCTGAAGTCTGTCCTCTTCAAGAGTTACTTCTTCTGGCTAAACCTAAGTTCACTCAACTCTAAACTGAGACATAGGCAAAGAATACCTTCTAACAATGCATTGCTAAATTGGATTCAATTTTGATATCATGAGAGAATTTTTATTTATGTATTTTTTTATTAGGGTGGGGTGTCTTTGAACCACAGCTAACAATGCTCAGGGGTCACTCCTAGCAGCGCTCAGGAGACCTTGCGATGCCAGGAGTCAAACCTAGGCCACCCACGTACCAAGCATGCCAGGATTCTTTGAAGTTAACTCTCTACTCCCCCAAATATCATTCTTTTGTTTGTTATTAGGGATTTAAAACTGACGCCTCACACATGCAAGGAAGTGCTATATCACTGAGCTATTTCTTAACCCTTCATCTCTATATATTTAATAATTTTTTTTTCTGTAGAAACTTGAAACTCTTGACCCTGCAGACAGGGTCAGTGGAAAGATGTTACAGGAACAGTTAAGCCCCATCAACAGTGATATTCCTATCGCCTTCCTTAGTGCTGATTGAATGACACTGGTTGCTATATCCAAGCATTCCGAGTCCCTCGTAAGCCCATCAATCATACCTGTTGAGAGAAAGCAAAGCAGTGGACCTTTAGGAGAGGATAGAAGTGGGAGGAAGAAGATGCAGAGAGATAAAATTCCAATCAGCCTTTCAACACAAACCAGAAACATCGCTAAACCTGTTTGCTCTAAATATTCAGAGAGGTGTATTGCTATCAGGAATTTCTGTAGCGTTAAAATAAATTACAAGCAGCATTGCATAGGGAAATTTCCATGACCAACAGATTAGGCTACAAACCAGATAATTGCTTACAAATAAATGCAAAGTATTTTGAATGCATTCATATTTGTAGGTAGCCATTATTGTCAGGCAAAGGAGACCCTTGTAAGATACATGTCAGCTTCCTGATGCCAAGGTTTGGTATGTTGGGGACCTAAACAAGTAAAAACAAGAGGCACCTGATGAGTCATATAGAAGGAGAGTAAATAAGAGAATAGAAAATATCATTGAATCAGGTAAAGCTGCCCAGGGAAAGCTGATACTTAAACCAAATGAAGGAAGATGAATGTGTGTGTGTCTGTGATAGAGAGAGAGAGAGAGAGAAAGAGAGAGAGAGAGACCTCTAATAGTAAATTTCAATATCTTCATTTTATAGCCAAAGAACAAATTAAGAAAGAAAGACAACAAAAGGTTAAACTTGGCATTGGGAATAATATCTTAGAATCAAAGGCAGGTGTATGTGTGCAAATAAGCACAAGTTGTAAAGACAGGAGTGGGAGATATTTTTGCTTTTCAAGATGAGATAGACTTAAATCAATTTGAAAGTAAATAGGGGAGAATCCGTCTCTTGTTTGGCAGTAAGACAGGGGTTCCAGAGCCCTCCAGAGGAACTGGTCTGGGCTTTGCATCGTCAGAGCAATCATTCCATTTAGATGGTTGAATGCATGTGTGTGCAAGTGAATTTTAATCTCTATTTTAGGATTGGTTGGTTAGTTTTCAAAGTGTCTTAATCAGAAATCCACACTACAGATGTTGCTCCTTTCAAAATATTGTTCACAAAATCTACACCAGAGAGTGTTTAAATTAGCCTAAAATATGGGATGCCAGTTAACCTAAAATCATTTTCATTGGTGTAATGAGTAGTGTTTAAGGATGTTGTTGGCTAGAGAGATTGTTCAGGTCCCACCCTGCTTTTCTGACTTAGATTTAAGCCCGAAAAGTCCAGCTGCTTTATTCCTTTGTAACATCACTTCTATTTTCCTGAACCTCAGTGAAAATTCTGTCAGTTGTTCTGCTATAGTGTTACTGGGTCAGTTATAACTATATTTTAAATGAATGATGAATAAAAATTTTACTTGTTGGGTGGGCTCTGTAATTTGGAAGGTCAGTGTAAATTAAGACTTCAGGGCCACTTCAGTTGTTGATAGACTCTTGGTTTTCTTCCATGTTTTAGCATTTGTGAAAAAACTCTGCACGAACAGTTCTATGCAAATATCTCTTCGGAACTCTGCTTGTGCTTCTATTGATGATATACTCTATTGATGATATAGAGTATGTATATCAATTTTATTGATAGTATGGCAATTTTATTTTTATTATTTTTAAGAACTATCAATTAATGTCAGTTAAATGCTTCAATTCGTCTCAATCACTAGCGTATGTCTTGGGTTTAAAATGACAATAAAAGTCCAGGTGATATAATAAACTTTCCCCCCTGATATTAAGTTTACTTGGCTGGAAGAAAGGATACGAAATTGAACCCCACTACCCTTCCCCCTCCCACACACATAAACACACATGTTCACATATGCACACACACAAACATACTCACCTGAATGGTAATAGCATAAGAAATCCTATTGGAATAGCGTTACTAAATATCCTCCAGATGCTTCTTTAAAAGGGAGCTGTGTTCACAAAATAGGTCAAGTTAGGTCCACTCGATATAGACCATTTCACCTTTAAGAAGTCACCGTCTCTGGTATCTCTTGAATATTTGTATTTAACTCCAATGCAACTGTAGCTCATCAATAACGACAATTACTTGATGCACACACAGACCCAACAATGAGACGCAGCAATATCACCCAAGTCTCCTTTACTTTGGCTAGAGTAAAAATGCTTTCAATATAGTAAAGATAGTGTAAATATCATATCGATGGTATTTATATCTATGAAACCAAGGATAACATTTATGTTTGTTTCTAGCTTCTGAGAGATAACCATAAAGCCTTTGAATACACAGTCTAATAGGAGCATCTTTGTTTAACTGGGGATCTGAGGGTCACTGTGGGTGATCTATGATAACCATATACTTTACATTCAGGGTCCTGGGTCATGTGTTATCAGCTTGACCTCTGAGGGACTGGAGGCTAAGTTTAGTCAATGATTGCTATCTATGCCTAAGTGGCCGATATCAATTAAAATTTCTGAACCCCTTAGCAGTTACACAATACAGTTTTATCAACAATAGTCACCATGTCACATATTAGATCTTGAGATCTTATTCATATTATTGCTGAAAGTCTGACCCTCTTACTAACTTCTCCCTATAAAACTGTGCTATATCACTGAAATAAAAAAAAAACTTAAATAACCTCACTCTTTTTTTTAAAATTTTTTTAAAATTTATTTATTTTTAATTAGTGAATCACCATGAGGGTACAGTTACAGATTTATACACTTTTGTGCTTATGCTTCCTTCATACAAAGTTCGGGAACCCATCCCTTCACCAGTGCCCATTCTCCACCACCAGTAAACCCAGCATCCCTCCCACCCTCCCCAATCCCATCTCCCCCCACCCCACCCTGCCACTGTGGCAGGGCATTCCCTGTTCTCTCTCTCTAATTAGCTGTTGTGGTTTGCAATAAAGGTGTTGAGTGGCCACTGTGCTCAGTCTCTAGCCCTCATTCAGCCCGCAACTCCCTTCCCCCGCATGGCCTTCGACTACATTATAGTTGGTGATCCCTTCTCTGAGTTGCCCTTTCCCCAGAATGTGAGGTCAGCCTCCAAGCCATGGAGTCAACCTCCTGGTACTTATTTCTACAATTCTTGGGTGTTAGTCTCCCACTCTGTTATTCTATATATCGTAGATGAGTGCAATCTTTCTATGTCTGTCTCTCTCTTTCTGACTCATTTCACTTAGCATGAAACTTTTCATGCCGATCCACTTAAATACAAAATTCATGACCTCCTTTTTTCTAACAGCTGCATAGTATTCCATTGTATAGATGTACCAAAATTTCCTCAACCAGTCATCCGTTCTAGGGCATTCGGGTTTTTTCCAGATTCTGGCTATTGTAAGCAGTGCTGCGATGAACATACATGTGCAGATGTCGTTTCGATTATACTTTTTTGCCTCTCTGGGATATATTACCAGCAGAGGTATTGTTGGGTCAAATGGGAGCTCAATATCTAATTTTTTGAGAATCATCCATATTGTTTTCCAGAAGGGCTGAACCAGTCAGCATTCCCACCAGCAGTGTAGGAGGGTCCCTTTCTCCCCACATCCTCTCCAACAGCAGTTGCTTTTGTTCTTTTGGATGCGTGCTAGTCTTATAACCTCACTCTTAAAAAGATATATATATATATATATATATATATATGACTATAGAAAGATAAATAGGTGGAGTGATGGATGTTTTAATTAGAGAGGAAGAATCTCTTTGTCATATCATGTATCATGTATGTACACGATAATCCTGATATTGAGATCTCAGTACAGTCAAGATCATTCTGAATCCTGGGGTATGGGTGACTCGTCTGCTTGGCTCCATGTATTCCTACCACCATCCACATGTCCCATCTGGAACAGGACAACTGGGTGCTTTCCTGAATCTGTCCTAAGGGCCATCCCCTGCGTTGCTCTTGCTATAACGAACTGTAGCTGTGAGTAGAGCAGCCTTCCCGAATGTCCTCACAAACCCTTGCCTGGAATGGCGATCCTTGGAAGCCTCTGAAACGTGCAGTAAACTGCACTGAGTTTCCTAAGTTACTGTTTCAAGGCTTCCCAGACCAAAGGTAAGATCACAGACTGCCATTAACTATTTTCTTCCATGAAAGTATTTGCGGAAAAGTCTTGGAGCTCTACCCAGCACATGCCCATATTCCTATCTGTGAAAGATGGATGGGCCAAACCTACTCATCTTTCCCTCAAGGCATAACAAATGTTACAAAAGATACACAAATTGTTGAGTGGTCAGGGTATTGATATCCTTTTGGTTGCTCCTTATCTCAGTTTTCTTTTCACAAAATGAAGGAGGAAAGCACATTTGTATGAAAATTGAAAACAATGTTTTGCAGAACTTCTTTCGAGAACTGAGGAATAAGAATATAAACCAAAAATGCTTTCTTTTTTTTCATATATATATTTTTTAATTGAATTGCCGTGAGAACAGTTACAAAGCTTTCTGGATTAAGTCTCAGTCATACAGTGATCAAACATCCATCCCTTCACCAGTGCACATGTTCTACCACCAAGAACCCCAGTATACCCCCTCCCACCCCCCACCCTGCCTGTGTGGCAGATGATTTTCACTTTACTCTCTTTACTTTGATTACATTCAATTGTCGACAGAAAACCCGCTATTATTATTTGGAATATTTCCCCTAACAATCAGACCTACCGAAAAGGCACCATTAGATCATTTGTTTTCTGGTGCTTATAATGAAGAGCATATGATGTTGCACGGCCGAGAAAGTGGCCACGTGGTTTTGGAATCTGATATTTTAGTAATTAAGTCCAGAGGCATTTCTGCCAGCAGCCACTGCATTCTGAGATTGGTTTGTGTGCCTCTGGGATCATGGCTGTTAGGAGCGGAGGAGCTATTCATGGGGGGCCACTCGGAGACTCATTTGGACGGGGAACAGGGCTAGTTATGTCCCCCCCATCATGAGATTTCCCATGTGCCCCAACACTGCAAGCTCCTACCTCTGTGTCCAATTGGCTCTGAAAGGTGGTGGTCGCCATGCTGCTGCAAAGGGGAAAAGGCAGAGGGACAAAAACCCTTCCCCTCCCAGGGCTGCACAGGGCCATAACTTAGTTCACAGTCCAGGAGTTTATCTGCCAGCAGCCACTGCGTTCCGAGATTGGTTTGTGTGCCTCTGGGATCATGGCTGCTCAGGGGTGGAGGAGCCGTTCCTGAGTGGGTTTTTGTATATCAGGAAAGGTTGTGCTTATGCAGCGGCATGATTTGGAGAAATAATCCCGGTCCCCACATACCGGAGCCATGTTAGTAGAAGCTCAGTGTCGCCGGGATTCCATCTGGAGAAGGCGGGGAGTCTGCACCTTCTCTGTCTGGGGCGCCCTGGTGTTATTGGCTTGGTTTGGGGTACGAAAAATGCTTTCATCTCCCAGTCAGGAAGGTAGTTTCTGAAAAAGAGTTGCTTTCTCAGAAGTGAAAATGGGCCATTTCATTCAGTCCCCCTTTGAACTAAGATGGAAAGCCGTCTTAGTTTGTATTAATCTCCGCTCCTGGAAGAGTGTGTTGTACACAAATTAAAATATTTTTTTCTATAATTGACATGTGTTTTATTTGCATGTCCTTAGAATTGCCAAACTAGTCTCTCCTTTATGTTTGCTAATGTTCAGATGTCTGTGGCATTTAGTAGCCTGTAAATTATAACTCTATTTAGAATTCTTGCCTTCAATTAGCCTTAGGGACAATTAAAGACCAATTTTTCACTGCTTCCTTTTCTATACAATACTTTCCAATTTTACTGCCTGCTCTTTTGTCCTAGACAATTTTTTTTAAGTTACCAAGTCTAATTTATTTAGTTATTATGTTTGTTGCCCTTTTTTACAAAAATTTTTATTGAACCACAGTGAGATACACAGTTACACAGTTGTTCATTATTCGGTTTCAGTCATATACTGTTCCAACACCCATTCCTATTTCAGTGTACATTTTCCATGGCCAGTGTGCCCAGTTTCACTTTTCACCCCCCCAAACACCCTATCTGCCTCTAAGCTCTATGGCAGGCACCTCGGCACTTCTCTGACTCTTTGTCTCTCTATCTCTGTCTCTGTCTCTGTCTCTCTGTCTCTCTCTCCCCCCCCCCTCCTCTTGGGCATTATGATCTGAAATACAGGTACTAAAAGGTAATCGTGTATATCCCTTTACCTACTTTCCACACTCAGTTCTTGTCCAGAGTGATCATTTCTAACTATTGTTGTCATATTGGTCCCTTCTCTATCCTAACTGCCCTTCTTTCCACACACACTTGTGGCGAGCTTCCAACCATGGACCAGTCCTTAGATATTAATCTGGCCTTAGATATGAATTTCATGCTTTTTTTTAACATACCACAAATGAGTGCAGTCATTCTATACCTGTCCTCCCGACTCATTTCACTCAGCGTAATACTCTCATGCCCATTTATAAGCAAATTTCATGACTTTATTTTTCCTAAAATCTGCATAACATTTTATCATGTAGCTGTACCATAGTTTCTTTAGCCGATCATCTCTTAACAAATTTAATACCTAAAAAAGTTTACCTGAGAGAGTTTTGTCTCCTTTGGAACATTCTTTACATCAAAAACATACATTTAGAGTCTGTAAATTCACATTCATTGTTATCACTGTATCACCGTCATCCTGTTGTTCATCGATTTGCATGAATTAGTGCCAGTAACATCTCCATTCGTCCTAGCCCTGAGATTTTAGCAGCCTCTCTTTACTCGCTCTTCCCAAAGGTGCCACATTGGAGGCTCTCTCAGGGTCAGGGGAATGAGACTCATCATTGTTACTGTTTTTGGCATATCGAACAGGCTACGGGGAACTTTCCAGGCATGGCCACGCGGGCAGGACACTCTCGGTAGCTCACTGGGTTCTCTGAGAAGGAGAACTAAACAAAAAGAGGTCACTTCCGGGAGCTTTGTTTTATAGTCTCTGGATCTTGGCTGTGATGGGATTACATGGTTCGAGGGACAGTTTGTAGGTGTGACTGCCTAACTACTGGAAAATCGGGATCTGGGTGAAGGAGGCCCAGTCCCAATCCAAGCAGGCTTGGAGATCTCAGCCCTGGGTCCCGCACACCTTGGTTCCTCTGCCAGTTCCTTCATGCATGAGGCTCATCTGAGTGTGTGGAGAGTGGCCTTGAGTAAATATGTGAACTATGGGGGAAAAAAATGCCTCTATGTTATAGGGCAGTGGTCAGCAAAATTCACATAAATTTAGTAACTCAGAAACAGAAATATGATTTTCAGTTTTCTTTGAGTGACAAAGGTTAGAATGCTCTTTGTCACCATTACCTTTTATGTCCCAGACCTCCATTCTATAACAGCTAACAGTTTTTTTTAAAAAATCACTTGTTTGGAGGCTGGAGCGATAGAACAGCAAGTAGAGCATTTGCCTTGTATGCGGCTGACCCGGGTTCAATTCCCAGCATCCCATATGGTCCCCCTAGCACCGCCAGAAGTAATTCTTGAGTGTATGAGCCAGGAGTAACCCCTGTGCATTGCCGGGTGTGATCCAAAAAGAAAAAAAAAAAGAAATAAAGTGTGTGAAGATTGTTTTAAAAATAATAATAATAATAATAATAATAAAATCACTTGTTTTACCTGTGAGTTCAGTTAGTTCAGCTGCTTCAATGTACTACTGCTGAGGTCAAGTTCACAAAAGTGGTATTAATAATTAGGTCTAGAGTGCTACTGACAAGAAAGAGGTTTTGTGGGCATTGACCTCTTTGGGTCCTCGTGACCATCAGGCCTCTCAGGAAAAGCATGGCTGTTGCAACTTTATTTTAAAAATAATAATAATAATCAGATTCACAGTGTTAATGACTTGCTTCAGGTCACAACATTAATCCTTGTGGGAGTGGTGGTGGAAGGGATTTGACTCTGAGCTTTGTGACACTGATGCTTTTTCCACTCAGTCACACTCCTTCAACTTGGATTTGTTCATAGTTTCCAAGTAAATAACCATTTACTTGGAAATGGCTGGGACATTCATTAGCCCATGAATTACACCTGCTCTTTGAAGACCCCGGCTTCTGTGTTGACATCATGACAGGCTCTCTCTCAACTGGCAGATTAATTACTAGCAGAATCATCTTCAGGAAAAGCAATCATTCAGCACAGCCTGAAAAGCAGGGCAGGCATAAGCCAGACGTGGGCAGAGAGTCCATCAACTCTAATCTGGCAGCAAGTTGATGGAGAAGCATCGGCAGTGGACCACAAGCAGCCTGTCTGGGCACTGCAGTAACAATGTAACAATTGGAAGATGGAGAGAGAGACGCTCAACTTAGTCCTATTGATTTTATATTTTGTTTTTATTTATTTGTTTGTTTGGTTTGTTTTTTTTTTTTTTGCTTTTTGGGTCACACCCGGCGATGCACAGGGGTTACTCCTGGTTCTACACTCAGGAATTACTCCTGGCAGTGCTCAGGGAACCATATGGGATGCTGGGATTCGAACCTGGGTTGGCCGCGTGCAAGGCAAACGCCCTCCCCGCTGTGCTATCGGTCCAGCCCCTATTTTGTTTTTATTTAAATTGCTTTGCACTGTAACATGATATAGGTTTCAGGTGTGCATCACTCAAAATCAAATGAGATTGTGGGGAAGAGGAGTTGGGAGCGGCCGTGGGCAGGAGAAGGGGTCCAGTGGATTCTGGAAGTGAAGGGATATTGGTCTTTTGGTGGTGGTTGTGATATAGTGACATTTATTGGGAAGAAGTGTGAGATTGTGCCCCTAACACATATTCAGTCTTATAAATCGATGTGAAGGCTATTAAAATAAAAAGAAGCAAACTATCATGTGGATATACTGCATGAAAGCCACTGAGGTCACATTCATCAGAGATCAGAAGAATCATGCTCACTTCTCTCCTAAGACAATCAAGAGCTGTTTCCTCGGGGCCTATGGATCAGTGGGAGAGAGCAATGGAAAGTGGCCTTCTCACTCTAGGGAGACAACTTCCTGGGGAAAGCTGCATTAATAGGGGAGACAGGAAGGGCTTGCTGGGAAGTACTCTTTTTCATGGACCACACCTGATTAAATAGAAGACTGCTTTAGGAAATATTCTCCCCTCTACTACTGAAACTGAGAAGTGAGAACAGAATGCTTTATTTCAGTGCTGAATGCATGGTCCTAAAGCATTAGGCATTAGGCAAAAGCTGTTAAAATTAGGCATTTTTTGAAATAAGAGAACAAGTAATAGTAATCTAAGTGGGTGATATGTGTGTGACCACTAGGCTGCTGATTTTTCCCCACTGTTGTTGTTTTGCCATTGGTTTATAAAACTGAAATATTTCAGGGTCAGAGAATCCTGCCTCCCCATATGTAGGTCTCACAGTACCTACCAGTAAACCTTCCGTCACGATATGCCCCCTCCTGCCGCCCCTGCCCCATTCTCTCCTCCTTTCCTTCTGGTAAACATCATGCTTTCCAAGGTTTACATTTTTGGCCTTTTTCTGGGGGGAGAAGGGGCGATGTAAGGGTTATCAGTTCATTTACTTGGGTTCATTTTAGTTCATAGATGGGTGAATCATTGGGCCATTGTATGTCACTTCCTGACCTTTTGTCACTTAGTGTCGTCACCTCCAGTTCCACCCATGTTGTCTCAAGAGGGGTTCTGCTGTGGGAACATTCTAGTTCCTCCAAACAAAGGGTAATTTGAGTTTGATAAAAAGAAGCAGACATATCCAAGAGACTAAAGCTGAGATTAATTAAAGGTCATTTTGGGGGGGTTGTCACTAGAGATGGGGCCAAGTCTAAGGCTTGAGAAAAGATCCACATCCATCCTCCTCCATCCATCTCTTGTAGAGGATTTTTCACACCTCCTGACAGTTCTGTCAGTTGACTAATAACAGGTTTGTATTCGAAAATTGACTAAAGTTCCCAGAGGCATATTGTGTGTTTCTTTGTTTAATTAAGATCAAGTATTATGTTTATGGTTCAATGACTATGTGAGAATTTCATTAATAAGTACAACACATGCTAACCTTATTCATGGCATATTGTTATCATTGATCACAAGATATGATGGTATTGCTTACAAGGAAATCAAGTGACCCCTGGCTTTAAGAATCTCACTTAATCTTTTACCAAAGATCTGTGTGTCTCATTAGCTATAAAGAGCATCTTGCAGGCACAGCTTAGATGGATAGATGGATCCTGCCCTTTATTCAACAGCCACTTTGTTTTTTGATTGGATGAGTTCATACCATTGATATGATTTGATTATGGATGCATGGGTCCTAATTACTGCTATTCTTAGTGCTCACTTTACACCAGTATGAAAACTTTGCAAAATATTTTTTATATTACAAAATATGCAAAATCAATGAAGAGAGCCAAGCAAAACACACACAACACTTGGAAGAAATCCTAAAATGTGTTAACAAGATTAAAGTCTCCATTGGAGTCATGAATGGAACAAAATTGACTCCAAAAAATCAAGTAAAAATCCTCAGGTTTTGTTCTAGAAAAGGGGGAGAAATTGTTCAAATGATGTGTGATAATGCATGATGGATAGAGAGAATTCCAATATATTGATTTAATAATAGTAATAATAATAATTAATTTTAAAAGGGGCTGGGGTGGTAGCATAGTGGGTAGGGCACTTGCCTTGCACACAGCTGACCCAGGTTCGATTCCTCTGCCCCTCTCGGAGAACCCAGCAAGCTACCGAGAGTATCTAGACCGCATGGCAGAGCCTGGAAAGCTACCCGTGGCATATTTGATATGCCAAAGCCAGTATCAACAAGTCTCACAATGGAGACGTTACTAGTGCCCACTCGAGCAAATCAGTGAGCTACAGGATGACAGTAACAGTGACAGTGAATTGAAAAAGCTATTCTTAAAAGAGTCCAGACCACCCTGGAAAATATCTTCAAAGCCATTCCCTCAAATGCTAATACTGTCGGAATTCAGGACAGCCACTTCAGAGAATAGGGTGTTTGGGGGCCTGGGACATCACCCTAATGAGTTACAGCAGCAGTAATGGCAACAGGGTTAATAAAAGAACAGGGATTTGAAATAAGTAAGAGCCAAAAGGAAGTGATCAGTTTCCCTTCTCTATTTCCAACTTTGGAGATAAGGTAGTTAGAGATTTTACCAACCACTAGGAAGGTCAGGTGTGGCTGTTATCACATGCTGAGTTGCACTTAAGAAGTAGAGAGTGATATATTCAGATACTTCAGTTTCAATAGAGAAATCAAACTTAAACCATCAAATGCAAAATTCAGGAATCCAGAGGGTATCTTTCAAGTCCTTTCTCTTTCCATCTGCCTTTGTGTGTTGCTGTGGTAGGCTCATTTCTTTTCAGTGTTTTCACACAGCAGAAACACAACACAGTTTCTTCTGGTTGTGGTAGAAATTATGGAGGAAATTAGGGAGTAACAAAGCTTTTGGATGAAGGCGCTAAAATGGGTGTGGGGGGGTGGTGGTGTCCTGTCATCATCCAACAGGTTTCCATCATAAGACTCCACCAGTGGAGAGGCTGATAAATAACAGATTTTTTTTTTAAATTCACAATTCAGGAAACTGCAAGTTCAAAGTCAGGCTTGGCTGAGGATCTTCCTCTGGATCACAGAATTTCCTCTATGTCCTCCATGGTGGAAGAGACACGGGGTCCCCCATGACCCTTGATTAGGGCCATAATCCCCTAATGAGTATATAATATGACAAAATAATTAGGTCTTAAGTAAAAGGAGCTCCCTTCAATCTTTATGAACTCATGATTCTCCAAAGGCTTCACCTCCAATACCCTCCCACTGGGGACTAAGTTTTCACATGTAGACTTGGGAGTGAGACAAATGTAAAGTTTAACCAAGATTTTCTAGCACAAATGAAAACAGATGTTCCAGCTGAAAGCACGATAAGGACTGACAAAAATAGAAGGAAACGTGCACAACAGTTGCATGATGAAAAGAAGAGTTAAAAGTGGCCAAAGAAAGACAAATTATCTGACCTGGAATGACAGTTAGATTGATAGCTATCTTGTCTTCAAGAACAACAGGAACAGAAGAAATAAAACTACACCTTCAAGAAAATAAAATAATATCTGTCCTCCTAGAATTCTACATTCAGTTCACCCATCCATCAGGAGTAAGGAAAAGGAAGGTACTTTCAGGTATAAACAAAAGAATTCCTGCTTATCCCATTAGTTCTACACTTCAGAAAGCAAAGCCTTTGCAAAGCAATGAGGAACTGGTGCCTTTACCAAAGGCTAATTTCAGCAACTGAGGTGGCGGCTGGTAGGGTGAGCAGTTCAATGGGCCAGAGATGAGAAGGTGGAATGAGAAGACGTCAGGAAAATGAGGCATGTGTCTTTCTATTTCTTTTCCGGTTTTGGTACTCTATCACTAAACTGTGTTATGAATGTATTACATTTTTATTGAAGTGACATCACACAAGTTTCAGGTACATGGCGATATAATTCAACATCTGCAGATTCTATATCACGATCTCCATCAGAAGTCTAGTTTCTGCAACACAGGTGTTGAATAATAGATGAATAAATAAATAAGAGGTGGCATATATATTCAGTGGAATAGTATGAAGCTATAAGAAAAGAGGAGATCTTGCAGTTTGCTGCACTTGGATGGAGTGGAAGTGAATCATGTTTAGTGAATTAATGCCAATGTTAAGTGAATTCAGAGTTAAGTAATTTAGATGAAGAAGGACAAACTCTGACTAACTTCTTCAGCAGTGGTACACAGAGAAGAAAAACACAAGGGAATAGACAGTGTCTAACAGTGACAAGTATTGGGTTACAAAATTATTGAAATTATTTTTCTTTCTTTTAATTGAATCACTATGCATTACAAAGTTATTCATGACTGAGTTTCAGGCACATGCTGTTCTAACACCAGACCCTTCACTAGTGTTGTGTTGACCTCCACCACCAATGCTTTCCTGCACCCCAACCTGCTTTATGGCAGGTAATGTCGACCTCCTTTCAAGACTCTGTCCTCCACCAGAGTGACCACTTCCCTCCAATATTGGTGCATTATGTCCTTCCCTGACCTATGCCCTCAGTGGCATGCTTCCTGCTGGAAACTAGTTCTCATGCTCTTTGCAAAACTGAAACTATTAAGCAGTGTGGAGGGAGTGGAAGAATTGAAGAAGTGGACTAGAGGTGAATAAGGAACTTCTTTTTTATTATTTAAAAAAACTATGTTATTGAACCATCGTGAGATACAGTTACATGTTTTTATGTTTGAGTATGGTTATACAAAGATCAAACATTCATCCCTCCACCAGTGCACATTCCCCATCACCGATCTCTCCAGTATAAGCCCCCTTTCCAATCTTCCCCCTGCCTCCATGGCATACAATTTCCCCAGTACTCTCCCTCTACTTTTGGGCATTATGGTTTGAAATACAGATACTGAGAGGTCATCATGTTTGGTCTTTTATCTGCTTTCAGCACACATCTCCCATCCTGACCGATCCCTCCAACCATCATTTTCTTAGTGATCCCTTCTCTATCCCAGCTGCCTTCTCCCCCCGCTCATGAGGCAGGTTTCCAACTATGGAGGAAATTCCTGGCCCTTGTGTTCTACTGTCCTTGGGTGTCAGTCTCATGTTATGTTATTTTATACTCCACAAATGAGTGCAGTGAAGTGAATAAGGAAGTTCTGGTGGAAGTTCTGGGGCACTTTGGTGGTGAAGGGGTACAATAAGTTCGTACATCAGCCCATAAATGTTAGCATGATCATAAACTTGTTAGCAAAACTACAATAAAAATAAGTCTAGTTTTCATCCAGAACCTTACAATTAGGCTTCCTTTACCTGAGTTGAACTTCTCACCCTCCTTCTCCCTCATTTCTTGTTATACTCCATTGGATAAAAATGTTATTCAAGGAGAATGGCAAGGCATGAAACCCAGAAAAGAAATGCCAGCATAGTCATGAGCTAATGAAAGACAGAGAAAATATGACTGAAGAAACCTTGATTGTCCAGCTGAGAGCTAACATAAATTATTAACAAATTTTTAATAATTTTTTATTGAACCACCATGAGATAGCCCATTACAAAGTTGTTCACGATTGGGTTTCAGTCACACGGCGTTCCAACACCTATCCTTCCTTGGGAAAAAGAAGATGGGAGGCATCACCTTCCTCAACGTCAAACTGTAATACGAAGCGGTAGTAATTAAAACAGCATGGTATTGGAATAAAGATAGACCCTCAGATAAACGGAATAAAATTGAATATCCTGATACACACCCAAATTTAATCTTTGATAAGGGAGCAGAAATATAAAGTGGAGCAAGGAAAATCTCTTTAACTGGCAGCTAAAAATGAACTTAGACCTCTATTTAACTCCATGCACAAAAATGTGGTCAAAATGGATAAAAGACCTCAACATAAGACCTGAATCCAAAAGGTACATGGAAGAAAATGTAGGCAAAACCCTCCATGACACTGAAATTAAAGGCATCTTCAAAGATAAAACACCACTGACCAAGAAAGTGGAAGTAAAGATAAACAAATGGGACTACACTAAACTAAGAAGCTTCTGCACCTCAAAAGAGACAGTGACCAAGATACAAAGACAGCCCATGGAATGGGAAAAATTGTTCACCCATTATAGATCTGACAAGGGTTAATATCAAATATAGACAAGGCACTGGTAGAACCTTACAAGAAAAAGCATTCAACAAATCAAAAACTGGTAAGAAGAAATGAACAGAAACTTCCCCAAATAACAAGCTATTTGGGCAGAAATATATTATTTCTTTAATTCAATGGAGAATGAAATTTTAAGGAGATGATAACAGTTCTTTAGTATAAGTATTTTTCATCTGCAGGTGTTGAGAGAGATTTCAAAATAATTAGCCATCTTATCAAGCAAGATTGAGGTTTCTAAATGCGTATGTGCTTCAGAATCAAGAGGCAGGAAAAGGCCAAAAGTAGTTGCCAGAATCACTGATTTGTCATCATACAAGGCATGCTCCCTGCCAAATTCTTCTTCAATATATTCTCAGAAGACTGATTTTTTAATAGTATATAAACTTTTACTGTGTAGAGGGAGGCTTTTTCTTTTTTTTGCTTTTTGGGTCACACCCGGCAATGCACAGGGGTCACTCCTGGCTCTGCACTCAGGAATTACCCCTGGCGGTGCTCAGGGAACCATGTGGGATGCTGGAAATCGAACCGGGGTCGGCAGAGTGCAAGGCAAACGCCCCACCCACTGTGCTATCACTCCAGTCTCAGGCCATTTTTTTTTTCATGCAACAATGCATGAGAATTAAAGTATCAATATTTCAGCAAACTGTCACAACATGAGAAAGCAGGTACCCAGGGATTTAGTATAAATGTGTGGAACATTTTTCCAAGTTTCCAACTTTAGGGCTCCTAATCTCTGTGGGCAGGATCATGTCTGTTCTTATGGCAAAGAGACTGACATTTCTGAACTCCAAGACATACAAACCAGTTAGAGAGTGTCACTAACTTCTCCAGGGCTCCCTCTGCTTGGTGAGGTGGGAATCTTTGGTTCTAACTTCACCTGCAGAGCTTTTAATTGTGCTCTTTTAGAGAGTCTGCAATGTCCACATCCTGCAGATCACATTTTGTAGGATGAACTCATTCTACCAAATGTAGAAATGTACTCCCGTGCTCTTCATTAACCTTCCTCTGGCAGAAATCACACAGCAAAATTCACTCATAATTTCATTTTTATTTTTAAGTTGTCACACCAAAGTAGAAATTTCTCCTTAAATTCGTTTTGGAGAGAAAATGTGGGTTTCCTAAACAAAAGGGCTGTCAGCTAAAAAATTAGCTGATGTTCATTTTGACTCAGTAGAAAATCTTTTCGAAGATCTTGCTTCTTTCTCTTTTTGTTCCCTGTAAAAATTTAGAAAACATTTCAACTAAACAAGTAATCAAATTTTATATCACCTAATAGCTGCAAAGGCTGAGCAGAATTTTTATTTATAGATCATTACTTGTGAAAAATAAACAATATTTATATGTTTACATAATGTGTTTGAAATTTTTTTAATTATAATTTAGTTAACGTGGTTTCTAGGGTTAAAATTTATGGAACTGATGTACAAAGTGGCTATACCCCACTACCTCCAAATGTCCACAACACTCCACAGCCCCACTGTCCCTATGGCACTTCCGGAAATCCTTTTTTACTAAAAGACATGTGGTCATGGGGAGGAGCCCAGAGTTTCTCCACTTGTGCCTCATCTGCTTCCACTTTAAGATCTTTTAGCGAGCTGAGAATATTTCCCAATGGTAGAATACGTGACTTACATGTGTGAGGTATGGGGTTTCATCCCATTTCCTGGTACTGCAAACAAGCAAACAAACAAAAATCCAACTAGATCTTCTAGAAAAATATTCACTGCATTTAATCCATTTTTAAAGAATACTAATCATTGGTTTTCCAAAATCCTATAAAAAGGAAATAGTGTACCTATGCAAGCAATGTCCCATTACAGGATGATTTCCCCAAGGCTCCCCAAAAAGACAAAAAGAAGTAAATTAAATAAATAAATAAATAAATAAATAAATAAATAAATAAATAAAATTAAAAACCAAAAGGACATAAAGGAACTAAAGTGAATTTGAAAGGGGTTATATAATTCAGCATTTGCTTATATAAATTGCTGCTTAAATACGAAGAGGTCTGATTTCTTTTCAGAAGTTTGAAGGAGGGAAGTGATTGCAATAGTAGGACTTATACCAAGCAAATGTGGTTTTACTTAAGAATCCATGGATCTGGTATGAGGGAAACACAAGCACGAAAATGAGCAAATCTGTAACTGTACCTTCATGGTGATTCACTAATAATAATAATAAAAAAGAACCCACGGATCTGAACATTTGGATTGTATTGGCTATGGGGAAATGAATTGATTTTTGAGTACTCAAACTTTATTTGAGATACCTGTCATTAATTTAAAGTCTCGTTCCATCTTTCACAACATGCTTATGTGCATTCGCTTGGGCATCAGAGAAATGGAACTAAATAGATGATAAAGGAATGGGGGAAACAATATCAAAGGGAGAGGGGAAATGATGTCAAGAATCAAAAATGGGACATCTATCCCACATCCCAGATCTGATCACTTGAGAGCCTGGTGTAAATATGATTGAAAGCTAAAACTGGAATGCAAATGCAAGTAAACGCTAGGCTGAAAAGATAAGACAGGACAACATAACAGTTACATTTATTAAGGAGAAGAAACAAGTCCAGACAGCCTAAGTAATGTATATCCGGTAACTAGCCAGAGATAAAATCCAAACCGCAAATCTCCCACACACACCACCTGTGCTTCCTGCATTCCCTTCCCGCTGCCCCTGCTGGCCCGGGCAGCCAGATGGGCACAGTGGGCTGAGTCCCTGGAGAAGGGGGCCTCTGAGAACCGAATGTTGGGGAAACTATTCTGTCCCCCTGTGTGCACTATGAGACTCTCCGGAAATTCTTGAATCAAATTTTTTAAAAATCTTTAAGACAGTAGTACATTTAAACTTCTTTGTTAGTGGAAATGGAACTTCTCAATCAACCCACGTCATGCACAGTGGGAAGTCTGTTCATTCTTACAGAAAGTCAAATATTGCAAATCCACCATCCACCATTAAATGTCCTCAGCATTCACCCCTGGACCTCTTATATCACTCATAGTAGTCAATTAAATTCTGTTGATCTGCTAACAGGATTGTTCCTGTGTCTCTAAAAGGACAAAATACATTCGGACTTTATCGTTGTTTTCAATCTACAGCAGCTGTAAATTTCCAGCAAGCACATTTTATTGTCAGAAAAGGCCCAATGCCCCTAATTTAAGACTCTGTTTACTTCACTTTTTAGTACCTTTAATTCAACATGCTAGACCATCTATTTTCAGAGAAAATGCCATGTGGTTCCATAAACACTTGAGTTGTTGGTGATTGGCATGGATGAGATTTGTCTGAATTAGAAAAGAGTTTAGGAATGATCCATCTCTGTCCACAGTTTACAGGCAAAGAAATGGATCATTAGACTAGTCAAACAGCCAAGGTTACATCACAATAGCCAGATTACAGAAGGACGATGTCTAAAACTAGTAGTCCAACCAGCCTTGCCTCTTATGCTGCCAAAGATCAAACCAACAGCGTTGGAGATGCTGCCAATCCCTTGTCAACATCCCTACAAATATACTTCAGTCATCCTCAGACTGCATATTTTTTATTAAGCTGTAATTGATTGTAACATACAAGTTTCAGGTATACAATGGGATTGGATCTTTATATTTATTGTGAAACGATCCCCGACGGTCTAGTTAACATCTGTGCAAAATACAGTTAGCTGTTAGCCCTTTTTTGCTATACAGCTCAGAGCAATATTATGTGTCCCTGTCCCGTCTGGGATCTTTTATCCAATATGAGAGAATGTGCAAAAGCAGAGGGGGAAAAAAGAAACAGGAAAATTAAATAACACTGTCAATATTTTATGCCAGGAGCTGTAATAGTCTGAAAAATGATCAAATGTTTTCACTCTATTAGTAGCTTAGCACATCTTTAACAAGAAGTCTAAATGTCTAACTGTGAGATAGATTTCCTCATCTATAAATGGTTTACATATCCCAGACTCCCAGTGATGGCGTCTAATCAAGACCTCAGTAGATACTCACTGATTTTATGTAACAGAGTCCTGCTGCAATATTTTTTTCTCTTGTAAGTATGTTGGCCATATCTTATACGGGGCACCACAGTTATTTCTGACCATTTTTTGCTTTAATTTATTCTATTTCAAGGAGCTTCTTTTAAAGAATTCCCTACAAGTTTATAAGGTAAAATAACACGTTCCTGAATCAATTATTCAGCCTTATGATTCTGGACCAAAGTTTTGGGGCCATGCAGTTCACACAGATGAATTTATTGGTTTTTATCAGTAACATCTTTCCTAAGAAATGGAAGAAGATTGAGTGTTGTGACGATTAGGCCCCTCATGGGTACAGTTATAGTTTCCAAAGTGGTTCTGCATCCTATGGCCCAGTGTCCCAGGATAGATCACATGTTCTGAGTTTATGGCAGTGAGGTGGTGAAGTGATTGGTTTGTTGCAGGAGGGGGTACTTTAACCTTGTGTTTTTGTTTTAAGTTCCATTTGAAATACAGACAATTGCAAAAGTAACTATTGTTACAGACCATTAATGAAAATTCCCATTTTGCTCTAATCTGTTATCGATTTCTTGGAGAACTACATAATTTAAATAACAACAATGAAGTGCTCTACCACTTTCCATATGCTTTCATGTTACCCTTGCAACTGACACGATAGGGCAAGTGCATATCCCATTTGATACACTTCACCTCGGAATCCCTAGTACCTTAGGGGAGACTGGGTGCCCTTTAATACCATTTTTACGACTGAGTTAGTGATAAAACCAAAGCATGAGAAGTTTAATTTTTCTAGAGATTGTGCACCTCATTAGTTCAGAAGTAGAAATCAAAGCCTGAGGCAAAACTTTTTAAAAATCATATGAACAAATAACAAGATGTCACCGCATGCCTTTGTTAGCCCCAGACCAGATGCGTAAATAACCAGCTCACGGGGAGTACTTTTTCCCCACCCAAAATTGTCTTTTGTTGTTGTATTTTTGTTTGGGGACCACACCTAGCATTTCTCAGGGCTTACTCCTGGCTCTGTTCTTAAGATCACCCCCTGGGGGTGCTCGGGAGGTCATATGTGGTGCCTGGGAGGGAACACAGGTTGATAGGATGCAAGACACATGCCTACCCATGGCCACAGTGCCAAATTTCAGTGCCAAGTTTTTCGTGTTACAGTCAAAGCACCATGTGTTTGGTTCTGTTCACACTAGAAATGCAAAATTCATCTATTCTGGGCACACCTGAGTGCCAGAACAGTCGTACTCACACTTAAGTTGCATAAATGGACTCAAGCGTTTTCAAGTAATCTTACAGTGATAAAATCCCTGCACCAAAGAATCACGTGGCTAGTGTTTTCTCATCTCTGATTTCAAGACATATGCCAAACCAATCAGATGGAACCAGAAGACGGGACAAAGGTGTCAGTATGTCTTTCTGGTTTGATGGTGACTAGAGACAAGACACATTGGAGAATCCCTGTGTCTGGAGAAACAATACACTGGTATTGTCTTTTCTCAGAGGAACTTATTTGTCCTGCTGCCACTTCTTTCTCCATATTACTTCTAGTTTCCCTAATCCTTTCCCCCGAGTTGCTACAGACCATTAATGAAAATTTATTCATTATTTCTTACCTTATAGATTTTTGGGGGTAGATCTTTTTTTTTTTTTTTGCTTTTTTTTGGGTCACAGTCAGCGATGCACAGGGGTTATTCCTGGTTCATGCACTAAGGAATTACTCCTGTCAGTGCTCAGGGGACCATATGGGATGCTGGGAATCGAACCCGGGTAGGCCACGTGCAAGGCAAATGCCCTACTCGCTGTGCTATTGCTCCAGCCCCGGTTTGGGGGTAGACCTTTGCCCAATCTTTTATAGTTGTACAAATGAACTAAGAGCCAAACTAGATAAATCAGATATACTGTACATAGTATGAAAGACTTTCTGAACGTGATAGTTATCAGCAGTATATATAATTATTGAACTTAACAATATATTAAAATATTGCTATATTATTATACACAAGTGTTGGATGTTGACCTTAAGTGTTTTAGGCTTCATCAGTGAATTGACCCTTTTCCTCTTCCCAGAGAAACTTACAGTGTTCTTGGGAGCACATCTGGTCTTCTGAGTTTATCTTTAATCTTTCCTTTGTGTTTTAGCTTTCATTGTCACAATTCCCCAAGACGGTCTGGTTACTTATAAGCCAAAACTTCTGGTGATTTTGGACTCTGTATTTGAGTGAATTACTTGCTTTTCTATTTCCCCTATAGCCTTTTCATATTTTACTATAAAGCAATGTTCTTTGCTTAAATGCAAAAAGACCATTAATGCTGTGCTCTTAATATCTGGGAGTTGATTGACTCTAAAATATATCTACTCCTAGGCATCTGTCATAGTTACTTGACTCAGGGTTCAGTCAAATTCCTAACACCCCAAAAAGGAGGTACCGCCATGGGACTGGGATGGACAAAGGACAAGTGACAAAGCTACCCCAGCGTCGAAACGGAACAGTCCAGAAAGAATAAAAGCAAGGTCTTAATGCAAGCTGTTATGACTTAAGAGACAGGTCCACCAGGGGGAAGGATAAGCTGAACCAGCCTGAGAACCTAGTCTGGGATTTATGGTAAAAGCCTAGCACCCTTGACCTCAGAGCCCAGAGAACTAAGTTTTGGAACCTATATCTCTTACTGTGTTTATCCAAATACTTGCAAGTATTATCAGTGTGTATCAGTATCAGTGTCATCCCATTGCTCATCGATTTGCTCGAGCGGGCACCAGTAACGTCTCCACTGTGAGACTTGTTGTTACTGGTTTTGGCATATCGAATACACCACGGGTAGCTTGCCAGGCTCTGCCATGCGGGGGCAAGTATTAATAAGAAGGAAACTTAATTGTTTGATATGTATAACTAAAGGGAAAGAGAAAAGCAATATAGCTGCCCCTGGGAGACCGAATGTCTCCTTGAGAACTGCCTCTGCCCAAATGCTTTACCTCTAGAGGTGAATGGTCCATCACATCTCCATGCAGTCTGTGTCTCAAACCCATTCAGATGTTCTATAAGTATAGTATAGTATAAGTATAGTATAGCTAGCAGCTCTGCATTAAAACAGACCAATTTGTCCATCAGTCCCATCTATCCATGAGTCCCCCATCTCTTTGTTCCTTTGCTGAAGAAGTCTGGGAGGTGGCTCTCGGTCACTGAACTTGTGCACCCACATTTTGAACTCACACATAATTATATTAGATTATATATTAAGATATATATTTATGTAAAGGACTGGAGCGATAGCACAGCAGGTAGGGTGTTTGCCTTGCAGCAGCTGACCCAGGTTCGATTCCTCTGTCCCTCTCAGAGAGCCCAGCAAGCTACCGAGAGTATCCCGCCCACATGGCAGAGTCTGGCAAGCTACCCGTGGCATATTCGATATGCCTAAAACAGTAACAAGTCTCACAATGGAGATGTTACTGATGCCTGCTTGAGCAAATCGATAAACAACGGCACGATTATGCGACAGTGCATTTATGTAGAGACATGTTAATAGTATTTACTAATACTAAACATATATGGTCTTTACAGTCTCTGAATCTTGGCCATTGGTGGGATTACATGGTGCTGGGGAAGTTTGTGGGTGTGGCTGCCAAGCTACTGGAAAAATGGGGCTCTGGGTGGAGAGGGCCCAGTCCCAATCCAAGCAGGCTTGGAGATCTCAGCCCCGGGTCCCGCACAACTGGGTTCCTCTGCCGGTTCCTTCTTACGTGAGGCTCGTCTGAACATGTGGAGAGAGGCCTTGAGCATGGCTGTGGCTGGGTTCCAGAAGTCTTCGGCTGCCAGGGCTCTGCTCTGGGTGAGGAGGGAAATTTATACATACATACATATATATACAATATATATACACACATATATCTATACATACGTACATATATGGTACATATCTGAAATGACTATGTATTAAATCCAAATATCCAACTCACAAAGTATTAAATGATCCAGCTATCATTCTACACTTCTACTCTGAGTTCACAAAAATGCCACTTACACCAAAGTATCAAAGTTTGCTAACCATTGTGATTTTCTAAAATATATATTCAGTCATACATAAAATAAGCAATAGTTTCTACTTATAAAGAACTTTTTCTATATTTCAGCCTAATTTACAAGTTATATGCCACACTAGGGCACATTCAAAATGGTTCACTTATTTTACTTTTGTCTGACCTTGCAAATTTTAGACTTTTTCCTTTACACAATGTTACCACTTAAGATGCCCCAAAGTCATTAGAAAAAAATCACTAGAAGTGCACTATCAGTTTGCAGCACAATACAGAATGACAGCTCAAGAGAATATGATTACTAACACTTCATTGGTACATAAACAGTTTCAACTTTCCCTAAACCCAAATTTAACATGCTTCAAAGGAGACTTTATGTTTTCATTATTTAGTCACAACAGGCTAGGTTATTACACACACACACACACACACACACACACACACATACGCACGCACGCACGTACGCATTCACTCACACACAGAGAACACAAAGAGAGAGCAAGAGAGAGAGAACACACAGTGGGGGGAGGGGGAGAGAGAGAGAGAGAGAGAGAGAGAGAGAGAGAGAGAGAGAGAGAGAGAGAGAGATTGTGGGATAAAACATCAGACATACTGCCTGCAAACCAACTGACTTTAGAGGGCACCCTAAGAAGCCAATGCAGTGGGTTGGGTGAGAGAAGGTAGTGTAACATGGGTGGGAACCCCAGATTTGAACCATTTCCTTCTGTCTCTTATACCATCAGGTCTACTTAAGCACTATATAGTCTATGCACCACATCCATTTGATGGACTATTTCCGTTCAATAGCTAAAAGAAAATATCCAAATGTTCAACAAAATGAAAATCTACTCAATTTCATTTTATTGAAAAAAAATTTGAATCGCCATTATAAGGGTATTCTGATACCCTTATAATGGTATAAGGGTATACCCTTAAAATGGAATAAGAGCCCACTCGCTTAGAAAAATCTAAAAGTATGGAAATTACATCTATTGATATTGCAAGTTGTCAAATCAATTTTAATCCTAGATTTTTTAACAATGGTTGGTGCTTTTTGTCTTTAGTAAATTTCCCTCCCCACCCAGAGCAGAGCCCCGGCAGCCAAAGACCTCCAGAACCCAGCCACAGCCATGCTCAAGGCCTCTCTCCACACATTCGGACGAGCCTCATGCAAGGAGGAACCGGCAGAGAAACCCAGTTGTGCGGGACCCGGGGCTGAGATCTCCAAGCCTGCTTGGATTGGGACTGGGCCCTCTCCACCCAGACCCCCATTTTTCCAGTAGCTTGGCAGCCACACCCACAAACTGCCCCCAGCACCATGTAATCCCATCAACAGACAAGATTCAGAGACTGTAAAACAAAGTTCCAAGAAGCATTAGACCGAGATGCCTAGTTATAGCCTAGTTCTCCCTCTCAGAGAACCTGGCAAGGTACTGAGCGTCCTGCCAGCACAGCAGAGCCTGGCAAGCTCTCCGTGGCATATTCAATATGCCAAATACAGTAACAATGATGGGTCTCATTCCCCTGACCCTGAAAGAGACTCCAATGGGGCACTGCTGGGAAGAACGAGTGAAGAGAGGCTGCTAAAATCTCAGGGCTAGGGCGAATGGAGATGTTACTGGTACCTGCTCAAACAAATTGATGATAAATGGGATGAGAGTGATACAGTGATACAGTGATGGAAATAACAAGAAAGGGAGAGAAGTGTAATTGTAGAATGATTAAGAATCTCACTTCTTGAGCTAAACTCCTTGTTACTTCAAATGTGTGGTTTGAGGCCTGTTACATTGCCCCTGTGTGCCTCAATGTCTTTATCCAAAAATTGGAAGAAGCACTTATGACCTCACCTCAATTGTATTATTAAGTTTAAATCAATATGCTTATAAAATTATCTGGTACATAATAAATATTGAATTTAATTTCCAATAAAATAGATAAAAACCTTAACACTATTGGTAGGAGTGAAGCCTAAAACAACCACTTTAAAAAGTAGTTGGGATTGTTTATGATCATTGAAGATGCAGCGACACTGAAATACATCAATTTTCTTTGTAGATAAGTAAATTGAAGTACATTATAGCCAAAGACCCCTAAAATAATGTTCACAGAAACATTGCCTCATATTACAGAAATGAAAATAATAATTTCCAAAAGAATAGACAGATAAATTGTAGGAGACACATCCACTAAAATACTACAGAGAATAAAGGGGAAATAATGATAGTTGTAATCAGGTATATCCAAGAATATAAATAAATCTTACAGACATTAAGTTTAATTTAGAAAGCAGATGCAAAAACTCAAATTATACTTATATTTTCATAAAATTCAAAAACTTGAAAAAACTCAAATATATTGGAAAAATTTAGAGGTAGTAAGATTTTTTTATTAAGTAAATAAGGATAGGCAAAACTTGTATAAAAAGCAAGTGGGGGGGGCTGGAGCAATAGCACATTGGGTAGGGTGTTTGCCTTGCACATGGCCAACCCGGGTTCGATTCCCAGCATCCCATATGGTCCCCTAAGCACTGCCAGGGGTAATTCCTGAGTGCAGAGCCATGAGTAACCTCTGAGCATTGCCAGGTGTAACCTAAAAAGCAAAAAAAAAATTAAAATTAAAATTAAAAAGCAAGTAGGGCGTACTTCAAGGGAGTATAATGAACATACCCAGTCTGTGGCCAGTTATTTCATTTGTGCAGGTGTGATTTTGTAGCTACAAAACACTCTTGTACATGCATCCTAATTCGTGTACACCATGAAGTGGTGTAAGATGTACACCACCTTAATCTAGTGTACATCTCAAGGACTACAACTACTTGTAGTTGAAACAGAGGCTAAGGATGTGGCTCGTGGTGGGGTTGGGCTAGGGTTAGGGTTAAGGTTCTTTAGAGTTAGGGTATAGGTTTGGTTTTGGTAGGGTTGAAAACTAAGTTATATTTAGGGTATTTTGTTCAATGGAGGCTAATAGGTAACTTTAGGCTGAGGTTTGGATAGGGATACTCTAAGGACATGAATTGGATTAGTCTTGGGCTAGAGTTAGGATTACGATTCTCCCAGATTTAGAAAAAAAAATACTGTCTCTAAATCTGGAAGATATTACATTAAAACGCTCATTTGTTAATGTAGTTATATTCATAGTAAAAAATAAATGAATGAAGGTGTAAATGAGGAACCATTACTTAAAAAAAACTTAAAAAATTGAGTTGTAAAAAGGGGCCTATAACTAAGGGATATGGAAAAGATGGCTAAAGTGTGGATTAGCCTTCCTTCCTTCCTTCCTTCCTTCCTTCCTTCCTTCCTTCCTTCCTTCCTTCCTTCCATCCATCCTTCCTTCCTGCTACCAGAGGCTGGAGTGAAAGAGTGGAAAATTTGTATTTTTATTTTTGTTTTGCTTTTTCAGGGTTAGGAATTGAACCCAAAGCCTGACACGTGTGTGATATACTCTATCTTTGAGTTACATCTCCAGTTCTTTTTTGGCCTTTAAAAAAACAGTTATTGACATAAAATTGATACAATATGGTAATTTTAAGATGTTTTTATTTAAGTATGATAATGTGCAGTTGTTACATCATGGGCTGGAGAGATAGGGCAGGGGTTAAAGCATTTGTCTTGCACACAACTGACCCCAGTTCCATCCCTGATGTTGCATAGCAGTCCCCAAGCACTGCCAGGACTGATCTCTGAGCAAAGTGCCAGAAGCTAACCCTGAGCACCACAAATTATGGCCTCCCACTCAAATAATAAGTAAACAAATGCCCAAGAAAAGAAATTATTACAATTGTAAGAACACAACACTTCATAATAATAAAAAATTGGTTGATTTTTGCTTTGGTTTTGTTTTCTGTATTTTTTTTGTGATAACATTTAAGATTTACTTGCTTCTCAGCTTTCAAAAGTACTGCTGATTATAATTTTCAGGATATGCCTTAGATCTCTAGAAATGATTCATCTTGGGTCTGGAGGGATAGCACAGCAGGAAAGGCGTTTGCCTTGCTCACGGCCAACCCCCAATTCCCAGCATCCCATATGCTCCCCCTAGAACCACCAGGAGTAATTTCTGAGTGGATAAGGCAGGAGTAACCCCTGTGCATTGCCGGTGTGACCCAAATAGAAAAAAGAAAGAAATGATTCGTCTTGTAAATGAAAGTTTTACCCTTTGACCAATATTTTCCTACTTTCCATGGTCTTTAACCAAACAACACACTGTTTCTATGAGTTTTACTTTCTTAGTTTCCAAATAAGTAATAAGATAAAAATATCTTTCTCTGTCTGACTTATTTTGGATATTAACTCCTTTTCAGATGTATGGTTTCCAAATAATGTATTCCTTTCAGTAATTCATCTTTTGATTTGTTGAATACATCTTTTCTTCCAGATTTTCAGTTTTATATATTTCCCACTCATATTTTAATGTCTCTTATTTTGATTTTAGTGTCATATACCCCCAAAATTTTAGAAAAATTCATAAAAATATTTTCCCTATGTATTCTTCTATTGTGTTTTTAAAATATATTTTCCCTACATATTCTTCTATGTGTTTTTAATTTCAAGTCTTATATTTAAGTATTTAACCAATATTTAACCAATTGTTCCTTAAGTTTTTGAGTAATGTAAGAGATATAAACAAAAGAAAACATTGTAATTGATACCAGGGGAATAAAACGTGTCATAAGAGAATTCTATGAGCTAGTATATGCCAAAAATAGAATGATATAATTCAATATATAATTAATACATCAGAATGAATAAATTACCTGGAAACAGGCATCCTGCATGATGAATTAATAAAAAAGTTCTGAGCAGATCAATGAATTAGAAGATTGAATCAATAGTCAAAATCCTCCACAAACACAAAACACGTCCACAGCCAGATGGCTTAATTGATGAATTCTACCAACAAGGCGGGGAATTGGAGAGATGTGTTATAGTGGAGAGGTGTGTCTTGGCCACACTCGGTGATGCTCAGGAGTTGCTCCTGTCCCCGTGTTCAGGGATCATTCCTCCAGGGGTTCAATCGACCTTATGAGGTATGGAGTCTCCGACTCGAGTTAGGCACACACAAGACAAACACAGCACTCACTGTACTCTCCTTCCAGTCCCAAATCCTACCAACTATTAAAGAAGAGGCAATCTGATCCTTCTCACATTCTTCTGAAAAAACTATGAGGAAGGAATATCTAAGCACATTTTATGAGACTACCACACCGCTGACAAGTCAAATAAAGAAAATATAAGAAAATGAACAGGCTACTATCATTCATGAATATCATATGTTATATAATATACTATTTAATATATTATATATCTACATATATAATGTCACTGTATATCACTGTATAACTGTCATCCCATTGTTCACCCATTTGCTCAAGTATGCACGAGTAACGTCTCCATTCGTCCCAGCCCTGAGATTTTAGCAGTCTCTCCTTACTCATTTTCCCCAACGATTGGAGGCTCTTTTTAAGGGTCAGGGGAATGAGACCTGTTATTGTTACTGTGTTTGGCATATTGAATATGCCACAGAGAGCTTGCCAGGCTCTTCCCTATCCTAAAAACAAAACAAAACAAAAAACAACAAAAAAAAACCACTGTCCTGAAATTGGGCCATGCCAGCCAAGCCAGGCTCTGTTACAGATAAATGTTTCCCAAAGTGAGGAAACGCTGGCATAAAATACAGTATATATTATCTATGTATTATATAATATATTCATGTCTACATATAATTTATACATGATATATCTACATACATACAAAAATCCTCAGCAAACTTTTAGAAAGCTAAGTCCAACAGTGTACTAAAAGTTTATGTGCCTTGATTAAGTGGGATTTATCTGTGAGCTGTAAGAATGTTCCAATACTTGCAAATCAGTAAATAACCTACCTACAATACTTTAATAGAATAAATAAAATAAGGTAATCCTGCCAATAGCTGCAGGAAAAACATTGAACCAAATTCAATTTCCTTTCACAATGTGAATCCTCAGTAGGTCAGAGGAGACAGCTCAGAAAGATGGAGTGCATTCTTACTTGGAGACCAAGGTTCAAGTGCTGCCCCATATGACCCTCTGACGCATCAGAGTTCCACCAGAGCACTAATCTAAGAGTAGTATCCTAAACACTCTTGGGTATAGTCCAAAAATGAAAAGATAAATTCTCAATAAAAATCAGTACAGAGGAATGTACTTCTACATAATAAATGCCAGATATGATCATTAAATTAGAGAATAAAATTAGAATTCCTAATTTTACAGGTGAACAACATGGAAACGGCTAGATCAATATTTGCGATGACTAAGTACCTGAGACAAGATTCAGACAAGACCTCTTAACTGATCCCAGAGCTGAAGCTCTTGGGTTTTATTTTTTTCCAGAGTGTGGTTTTGAGATGGGTACCACAGATGGAGTATTGACAAGGCAAAACCAAACAAGTGTTTGTGACAGGAATTGAGAGTAAACTTTAACTGAGCTAAATACATTCTATTTAAATGGCCACCGCTACTTTGAGAACTAGCTCTTCTCTTCATGTATCTAACAGAATGTTTACAGAACCTATTTAGAAATAAAAATGATTCTCTAGGGGCTGGAGCAATAGTACAGCAGGTAAGGTGCTTGCTTTGCACACAGCTCAAACTCTGATACCCCATCTGGTTCCCCAAGCTCCACCAGGAATGATCCCTGACTGTAGTTCAGGAATAAATACTGAGCACTACTGGTATTCCTGGCCGTAGTTCAGGAATAAGGACTGAGCCACAATTTTTAAGGAAATAAAAATCATAATAAATTGCGGTTTCGTTTTCAGTCTGAGATGTATTTAATATCCTTTCTTGACAGGATAAAAGGTGAAAATTCTACATGGGCTCTTGCTTTGGATTTTTCCCTCATTAGTGAAATCTTAACTTCTTATGACTACCACCTTGAGTTTTCTGTGTAAGTACATGTCATTGTGGAGTTCCTATTGATCCTGAATGGAATGATAGCCTCGTCCTCATCTCCTCATCTCGTGTCATTAAACACATCCGTGCATTGAATGGGAGAGCTTACGTGTGGTTGAGCCACAAAAACATATTTGTATCAAACCCTGAAAAGATGAACACGGGACTTTGATCTTGATATCTCACGGTAACTTTCACAATGATTGAACTCTCCACAACCAACCTAAAGTCTGACACAGTAGGTGCTGAGTCAATGTTTGTCAAGTGACTAAGTAAGTGGATACATGTGTGAATGACTGTACTCATGAACCTTGAGCTTCATGAATGGTTGGGAAATTCATCAGAACATTGGCCCTACTCGTTTCTTTGCTACAAGCTGGGCTCATTCTGACCACCATGCCACTCTTCAAACAGGAAGAACTGTTTGTTTTTAACGTGTCATAATATCAGGATATCAAAATTACATTAATATATGAAAGATTTTCAAACATTGGCAGAATTGTGAAGAAATTAGTGCTGAATTAAGCTTGACCCACTAAGGAAAAACAGGACTATATTAGACTCTAAGAAAAGATTTGGGAGCAGTGATTAACAACTCTTGTTTTGTTTTGTTTTTTTCTTACATGGCTGATAACATTTGTAAAATACTTCTCCTTCGTAGCCATTTAAAAATAACAGTGAGGGGCTGGAGCAATAGCACAGCGGGTAGGGCGTTTGCCTTGCACGAGGCCAACCCAGGTTCGAATCCCAGCATCCCATATGGTCCCCTGAGCACCGCCAGGGGTAATTCCTGAGTGCAGAGCCAGGAGTAACCCCTGTGCATCGCCAGGTGTGACCCAAAAAGAAAAAAATTAAATAAAAATAAAAATAACACTGAGACTAAAGAGAGGTACGAGCTTGCAGCAACGGGATGCTCGAGAGATCTCAGAATGGGAGATATGACCTGAGCAGCCTCTCCGTTGCTGAATGACCATGATCCCGGAGGCCACTTATCTACTTTTGGCACCAGCAGTTTCTTGCAGAAATTTCTCTAGACTGTGAACTAAGCCATGGCCCCATGGTATCCCAGGAGGGGAAAGGTTTTTCTCTCTCAGCTTTTCCTTTCTGGTGGCAGGGTGGGGGGTGGCAGCGTGGCGACTGCCATCTTATAAGGACCAGTAAAGAGAGGTACGAGCTTGCACTGATGCAATTTCCGGCAGAAATTTTCCTGGACTTAGTTACTAAAATACTAAAAAACAGAAATCCAAAACTGCGTGGCCGCAATAGCAGCCGTGCAACCTCATATCTCTTCATTCTCAACAATGAAAAACAAATTATCAAATGCTTCCTTTTCAGCAGGTCTGATTTTGGGGGGGGAACAATAATAGTGAGTTTTTTGTTGAAATATTGAATGTAATCAAAGTAAAGAGGAAGTGAAGTGAAAATTATCAGCTACACAGGCTGTGGGGGGGTGGGATGGGAGGTATACTGGGGTTCTTGGTGGTGGAACATGTGCACTGGTGAAGGGGTGGGTGTTAATCATTATATAACTGAGACTTAAGCCTGAGAGCTTTTTAAGTTTCCACATGGTGATTTAATAAAAAAATAAATAAGAATAAAAATAACACTGAATTTATTGTGTCTCAAATTATGTCATGAAATTGGGAACGTTTATTGTGGTTGGTAAATTTATTGATTTGAGAGATGACCCTCTGCTACATCTAAGACCTTTGATACATTGAATCATCAGCATTTCCTTATGGGTCATTACACTCCCTTTTATGGTGTTTTTTCACTTTCCTTTAAACTGTCTCAGAACTGGTCGTAAGGAGATTGTGTTTGGATAGTCAGAAAAACCTTTTGCTCTTCTTACAAGTCGATCTGCTTAGTATTTGCATCATTATAGTGTATCACCATGTAATGCTGTAATATGGCAGATATTAGAGCAAATAAAATGGAGAGGGTCTGATTTGACAGGAGGCTTTCTCTATTAAGTAGGATTTATTATCTTCCACTCTGTCTTTCAGGGAATTTTTGTTGAAACTATTCGGTTTCCCACCCTAGATAGCTCTTCCACTACCAAATCTAGGCATGTTTTTCTCTCAATTCAGACAGATCCTGAACATTCTGCCATAACATGACCTTGTTCCTAGCTTTTCAAATTCTTTTTATGTCACTGGCATTAAGAGCAACTCTTGGGCAGTCAGGGATTAAAGGACACTACTTGGTTCTCGGCTGAATTGATGAGGTCAGTGAGAAAAAGGTAGAGAAGGGACAAATGACCTGAGCTTTACACTGGTGCCACCACTGATCGGTCTCAATGTTCTGTATCCGTGAAAAGGGCACAAAAGCCACTGCTTTGTGTCTCTTACAAGGAGGGACCAGGAACTGGGAATGTAATATGGTATGAAGTATGAAATGCGGAAGAGAAAATCCCCATCCAGTAGCAATTGTAATAGAATAAGAACAAAATTCGTCTACATAGCTCTCATCCCATACCTCGGCCCTTGAGGAAGCATAATGGATCAGTTCTTTAACCACATCAACTATAAAGTCCTTTAGTGGGTCAGTTTCCCAGAAACTGCAAGACTTTGATGCTATAAAACACGAACTAGAGAAAGTCTTGGAAATAAAGGTACTAAAATTAATTTGACTTTGGCAGTATGGTGTACTGAATGAATGCATAGGGATTTTTCCTCTCCGATTTCCAGGGTCATAGAAGCAATAGCCTCCTGCACCCAGCTATCGTGTTCGCTATAATGTCCTACTGAGCTCATTCACATCAGGAGTGGGTAGATTGGGACTTCTGCTATGAGCTCTGCGTGTGAACAGAAAAAAAAATGGATTCTCTTGACTAGGCAACAAATGGTGTGAATTAAAAGCTCCTGTTGGTTTAAAGCTGCAGAAGCAATTTAATTTTAAGAGGACTCTAAAGACACATTTCTCTTCAGTGAGTGGACATAAGCTGAGAGTAATTATTAAACTCATAAACTAGCTATAATTGGGAAGATAGTTCAATAGATTAGAGCCATAGCACAGCTCTGTCCACATCGACATGGGGATGGGGAGGACCTGAGCAGATTTCCTCCTGAAAACCCTCACTGATGTCATCTTTCTCTTGGTCTCCACCGTCTTCTGTGCCTCCTTCCTGTCATACATCCTCTTTCTCTTCATCTGTCCTTTCCCTTCCCTGCCTGCTTTACCTTCTTTTACTCCCACCCTCCCTCGAATCCCTTCTCTTTCTTGCTCCTGACTACACAAATTTACCATCCCAACCATGCAGGCCAGTCTGCCCTTCATTGTGTTCTGAATGATCTGGTCCACACTTCCTTTCTTCCCCAACTGAGCTCATCAGATCATTGCCACATCATTTCATGTTTTCCTTGGAGACCATTGGAAGGGTTGAGGATGTGGCAAGTCCTGAAGCCCAGGGCCTCTGCGTGCCCGTAAACTTGGGGTTGGGGTCACTGTAGATAGGATTGCAAAAAAGATTACCCTGTATATATCCCCAGAAAAGTGACTAACAAAGTAAGTGAGAAGGCCAGATGATGGAGACAGAGAGTGGAGTAAGCCCAAGGAAGCCTAAAGATTGCCAGAAAGCTCCAGAAACTTGGGCAGAGGCATGAAACAGACTCCCTCTGGAGCCTCAAAGCATCCAAACCTATTTACACCTTGATTTCTGATTTCTGCTTTCTAGCCTCCACTGCTGCAAGACAATTCTTTTTCTCATTCTAGGCCACTCAAAGCATATGGTCCTGCTTGCACAGTTCTTTAAAGTACAGACCTGGACCATAACTTTATTTTAATTTTCTTTGCTTGAAAAAATGCTTTTTATCAAATCCTTCCTTCTGTAGGACATGTCTATAACCTTGTCCTCAAGTGACCGTAATTTCCTCAGCTCTTCCTGACTAACCCACCATCCCACTGCCTTATTACGCCAACATTTGCACAACTAGCAGCTCCAACACCTTTCTGTGAAATCATAATTGATTTTTAGGAGAGCAACAAATTTATAGCCCACAAACTCATCAGCCACAGGTAATGGAAAGAAATCAATACTGCCATTTCCAGTCTAACTCTGCAGTGACTTCTTAGTTCACAGCCTGGAGTACTTGAGGTTGAATTTAGAATTTATATTTTGCAAGTGGGGGCTGGGGGCCAGGTGGGGGTGGTGTCACAGGAATGGAAGGCTAAAAGAGTAGAAAAAAATGAACTTTGGTGGGGCTGGAGTGATAGCACAGCGGGTAGGGCATTTGCCTTGCACAAGGCATATGGTCCCCTGAGCACCGCCAGGAATAATTCCTGAGTGCAGAGACAGGAGCAACCCCTGTGCATTACCGGGTGTGAACCAAAAAGGGAAAAATATGAACATTGGTTTGTGAGTCTGCTCCTTTTAATCTTGACTGAGTTTTATTCTTTTGATAACACTTTGATCATTCACTGAATCCTCCTCCGTGGACTTCTACTTTGAACACAGTGAGCCTTAAGGACTCTAGGTTAATAAAGCTCTCTTCTTCCTGGTCAACAACACACACTATATCCGGTAGGGTCAACCTTTTTGCCTTGCTCATCCTGATAGCTGTTTCAGGAAAATTTTTTTCAATTGACCTAAAAATTGCCCATTTTGTTATTAACAAAAGCCACCACACACAGACAAATATTTTAGTTGATTTTGGTGATGCCTGAACTTTGATATAATTCACAGCCAGTCAAGCTTTAGAAACTGGAGCCTGGGCAGCTCGTTATCACTTCAGATCAAGATTATTTTAGTGCCAAATCTAAAATTAAGCTGCACAAACTCTGGAAAGTCACTATAAGACTATACTTTAGAATTAAGAAATAAATCCAAGTCAACACAAATGATAAAAGTGTGATTTACAATTTCATGATAAAGATCAAATTCTTAAAGTTCTGGTGCTTAGAAAAACCTGTAAATACAGCTGAAATTTGAAAGCTCTAAAGCTGTATTTCTCAATCCTTTTCACAACTGTGGCCCCTTTTCAAATGTGTTTTTTTCCTATGACCCCTTGTCATACCAGTTTGTCCCTTAGTCACCTGTTACACTATTTTCATCTGTGGCCCCTGGGAATATCCTGGGAGCCGATAGAGAACCCAAATGGGCCCCGATTGATAAATGTTGCTCTAAAGAATAAGTCAGGGAGAAGCACAGGGAAATCTGAGGAACGTTTTCACCCTGCAAGGAGCTGAAGACAGGAGATAGAAGGTGTGCTGACTCTTCCGGCAATATCCTGGCATCGGCAAGGTGTTCCATATGGTGATGTATTGGTGCCCATTTCATGGAGAAAGAATTAGACATTCTAAGTCATTTGTCAAAGTCAGAAATCACATCTCGAGCTGCATAACTCAATAGTCCAAGAACCCTTCGAACTAGAACCAAAGTTTTAAATATGACTCAACTCCTGAGAAATGAGTTGACCATGGTAATTTTCTGTATCTATCAGGATATCGCTATCTAGCCACACAAAGCTGACTTTGCAGAGTCAGTGATTTTGCAGGCTTCTTGAGGAAGTGAATTTTTGTTTGGAGAAAATTTAGTGCAAACCAGACAATTTAGGCCAAACAGGCATTTGGTGGCTCCACTTACCCCACCATGATTCTTTGGATTTGTTTTAGGCGTTTAGAAGGACCTATAATACTAATAATAATATGATGCCCTTTAAAAAGCCCTCTGTCATTTTATTCAGAATATTTTCATCACCTGTCAGTTAAAGTTTAATAAGCAAATGAACTGTATGATGTGCCTTGTGATATAAGATATCTTATGTATCCTATGTCATAAATATGCATATTCATTTATGGCATTAAGGAAAAAGTATAAAGGTAAAGATCAATTTACCTTTTACAATAATTTTAAAATAAGACTTTTTTAGCAAATTCAGTAACAACCTTAACAAGCTAGTCCTTAGAAATATATCTATGCTTTCACTATAATTACTTTAAGATCTAAAAGACACATTGAATGAATAATCTGTCCTCAAAGACCTCTACACATTGCCTAAAATTTTGCTCTAAGACAATATATTAAGATCATATGTAGTTCTGGACCTGCCAAAGCCAAGATCTGGCCACAGCCTTTACTTTACACAGTTCTTAACAGAGAACTTGGTTGGTGCACATTCACATAGTACAAAATGCCTTGCAAAATAATTTGGATGTATAGAGCATCCTTTTGGCAGACAATCAGAGTGTTTATCTCTTTGGCTGCTGTTCATTTAACCAAGAGGCAAAAACATGTTGCTGAAACTACAACCAAGCAATTTGCTGTTCAGTCTTGATTGATGAAAGAATTAACTGAGCAGTGTGACGGTGAATCCTGATGAATCGGGCCCTTCCAAGATGTCCTGAAATCGTGCGACCATAGCAGGCCAAGATATCTTGGCCTGCCTAAACCCTCTGCGATCCTGCCATCGCACTCAGTCAAAAGGCCACAGAAACCTGTCCAAGACAAGCATGCACGGCCCTTGCAGAGGATCCAAAGCAAATGTGGAAATTGGGATTCTGCAAGGAGAGCCAAGTGTCATAAAAACTGGCAGGGTTTTGTATAAACTGGTTGGACGTGTTATACGACTGGGAATTTAACACTCTGAAGATGTACCAGGCAGGACAGGGGGGCATGAAAGTTCATCGCCTGGATTTATCATTGCTCTCTCCTTTAGCCTGTGCTGCCCACATTCTGGATCTCTTCACAATAAGCACCAAATCTCTGCACATTTAAGAGCTCCGCGTGCTGCCCTGTCCTTGGCAATATCATCTCAAGATGAACCTGTGTGAGCTCTAAACACTGTCTCAGTCACATCGATTCTGATCCTATTTCTCAGTGACAAGCTATCAATAATAATAATGGCGGTGATGATTAAAATAGATCTATATTCAATATGCTAAACTCAAATCTTTTGTAACAATTTAAGCAGAAGGTATGAGTATCTTTTTCTGACCTCCCTGGGAAAGTTTTTTTTTTTATTTTCATTCCAATTAGATTTGAACTTCCTTGCACTGCAATTTTATAATCAGAGAAAATTTGCCATAAGAAACTGTACTTAACTTGTTTGTCTAATTATCTGGAAGTTTTTGTTGCTTTTTCCATAGTGTAATTGGATGCCAAAGAATGATAAATTGGTCTTAGAAAGGCATGTACTTACAACTGAATAATTAAAATAGCTCATTCTAATTATCCTAATAACTATCGTGTTAGTTTTTAACATGCCGTATCTTCACTATTAAGTAAATGAAAGGATATAAAAGCACCCATATAAACTGGATGACATATCTCTGAAAAACATTGCTTTGTCTTTTGTTTACTCTTAAGAAAGGAACAACTTAGATCCCTATTGCATGGGCTTTATAACTTACCTGGAGGTAGTGGTACCCCTCTTCAGAGAATGAGGACCCATTCTCCATGACCTGCTCGCTTGTCTGGGGACATGATGCTATGGAAACAACTCAAGGAGGAATTTGTCATTCATGATCTCTGATAATACCACAGATCAGACATCCCCAAGGCCAAATGCAAATTTTACTTGGCAAATTATCCCAGGGTGACACTTTCAATTAAAAAAGAAATAAGATGTGACTGGTATGAACCATTCAGAAAGTAATCCCCAAAAAAGTGCCTTTCCATCTGAGTTGTTTGAAATTACAAGAGAAAGGGCATTTTGGTTTCTGTTCCAAGTTATTAATAAAATTTCAAAGTATATAAAAACCCATTTACAAAAAAACAATAGTAAATTGTTATCTTTGCTTCTGATTTTCCTCTATCCTGGGCTTGAACAACAATTAGAATAAATATAGTCTATAGTTTGCCTCTATTAAAGATATTTAACTAAAAAAATAAAGATATTTAACTATATCACTGTCATTGTTATCCCGTTGTCATTGATTTGCTCAAGTAGGCACCAGTAACGTCTCCGTTTTCAGACTTCTTGTTACTGTTTTTTTCTTTTTATGGGTCACACCCAGGAATGGTCAGGGGTTACTCCTGGCTTTTCACTCAGGAATTACTCCTGACGGTGCTTGGGGGACCATGTGGGATGCCGGGGATCAAACCCAGGTTGGCCGTGTGCAAGGCAAATGCCCTACCCATTGTACTATTGCTCTGGCCCCTGTTGTTCCTGGTTTTGGCATATTGAATACGCCATGGGTAGCTTGCTAGGCTCTGCTGTGTGGGCACGATACTCACGGTAGCTTGCCAGGCTCTCCGAGAGGGGCAGAAAAATTGAACCCAGCTGCGTGCAAGGCAAATGCCCTGCCGCTGTGCTATCACTCCAGTCCATTAGGGGAAAATTTTAAGAGATGCAATTTTACAGTTTTGCTTTCAAGAAAAAATACTTGATGTTTTGTTTACTAAGCATCAGATTTTGCTTACCTTTAAATGTTGGGAATTTCCATGTTTCCTTGTGTTTTTTCCTGTTACAATATCTTATATTGTTCATAAACATATTTATTAAGAATAGAAATGTGTAAACACAAGTGTGTATCCAGTAGTAGATCAAGTGCAGACAGAGAGACAGACACACACACACACACACACACACATATGCACACACAGAATGTAAACATATTATTACTGTGAGTTTCCAAGAAAAGGTGCATGGGTGCGCAAGGGACTCAAGTGGCCTAGAACTGCCTCCCCAGGCCAGACTACAGCAGCGGACAGACGAAAGACCAGGGGAACAGAGAAACAGGGAAACTGGGCCCCAGGCTGGTTGGTAGTCTCTGTATTTCTCTCTCCGCCCTCGTATAGTCTGATCTCTCCCTTTACTGCACAATTGCTGTCATAGTTTTGGTCGTAATCTCAGTCATCATAGTTCCATCATCCTAGTCTCCTCATAGAACTCCAAGTCCTCTACTTCATTCTATTCTTCCTCATCTAGTCATAGTCTTATAGCCCTCTACTTCCAGTCATCATCATCATGTAGTCCTCCTTCTAGTCTCCGGCTTTCTACCCTTTACAGCAGAGTTATATGGAAATCATGAAGGGTGGGGACACACGAAGGTGGAGTTGAACATTATCATAACAACAAACAACTGTAAAGTCACTCCTTCAGGAGATTAGCTCAAGGACAAAATCTCATCTGAAGTTTCAACACTCCAGATTACTAGGAGATATGCTCAAGGGTGGGATTCAATCCAGGGTATATTGCTTTCTCCTTTCCTCAGATAATAATGCTTTTAAACAATCATAGTAAATTTACTTATTATAATATTTCTAGTCATTTTGTATGAATGTAGTAAGAGATATATTAAGCTTAAAAGTTGGCTCTTTCTGGGAACATCTCACTATATATTCCAGACCACAGTCCTCAGGCCAGGTTAGTTTTTCCTAACCCCACCAGGGTACTTATTAAGTTTTGTCTTTTTGGGTCACAACAGAGTTTTTTCCATGACCATGTTCTTAACTTATTATATATATGGTGTTTAGTTTGCCTCCTTTTGACATCAGGGTAGCTCACAGCTTGCCCTGGGTCCATCCAGACCCTTTGTCGGGACCCTGCTTTTGGAGTGCTAGGAACTAAGGACAATTGGGGCTTAAGTCAAATAAATATGGATATGCAGGAGCAAGTATTACTTTGGAGGCAATTAACTCCCATGTTACAAAGCATAGCATGAACTGTCTTCCTATGTCTACACAAAAAGGACATTGCAAAATCATGCAAATGACATAAAGGAAAGAGAAAAGCAATATAGGATTATTAGTACTTTATGGCATAGGGTATGCCTCAGAGGCACTGTCGTGGGAGTAACTCAATAAAACTAAGCTCCCTGTGGGAGGAGCAAGGACAACCCAATGTTACCCAACACATTACCATGCAAGAAAGATCAATATCACTTTCCAGAAATTGCACAACCGATATATCTAACTCTTAAAAGTGGAGAGCACACTTTGAGAGAACATTGCTGTAGTTAGGATTTACCCAATGAGTGTGACTGGAAAGTCGGAGTTATCAGAGGGGAGATGCAGCTGACAATACGCACACTGAGACTGGCAGCTATGGTCACCCGCTTTCTACTTAACCAGCTTTACGCAGTAAGTCAATCGACATTCATTTCTCAGCTCTGAAAGTGCAAACCTGGCGTGGAGTTGCCAAGCTTCCTCCCCAGAGTTTACATGTTGGAGTCTTTCCCCAACTCTCAGCAGAGAGGTGTGGTGTGTTTGCCGTGGCCACAGCACTGGGATTCTCCTTGGGAATTCTGTAGATGCTTAAAACAGTCTCTCGTTTTGAGAAATTTATGTTTTGTAAAAGAGGAAAAAAATTTCAGAAAAGGGGGGCATGAGACACAGGTTGTGTCTACCTCAAAGTACATGTCGAGATCTGATAAGAACACACCCTAGTCAACTGGTTTTGACATGAGGTCTCCCGGCCCAGACCCGGGGCAGGGGCAGAGGATCTTAGATTTGATGGTGCTGATGTATGTGGGGTTGGACTTCAGGTTTATAGACACTGTGTGGAACCGATAGGAAGCCAGCTAGCATGAGAGCCAGGTGAAATGTCAAAGGCCAGGTAGAGTTTAGACAAGCAATCTGTGTTCAAGGTCCTTGCTGCAAATAAACCAAATATAGCTTCTTTGTCTATCAGAGTAAAAATTGTGGCAGATTCCTAATCAATTCCTGTGGAGCAGACATTTGACTAGGTTCCACCTCACAACCATTCCCCAGTGCTTGCCAGATATGAGAGACCCGCCTTATTTCACCTGAATGTCTCCCCATGATTTATTTTCTCAACCTGGCACACATCTTTTAAGTATTTCCATTGATCTCGCCAGCAGTTAATTCAAATCTAAGAGACCTTCCAGATCATTCAATCCAAACCAATCCTTACACCACTTTGTATCTTTGATTCTCATTTCTATTTTCCCACACAGTGCTAGATATCACCTCAAACATTTTGGTGTGTGTGTGTGTGTGTGTGTGTGTCTGTGGGTCCCTGTGTGTGTATGTGTGTGTGTGTGATGTATTTGTTTCTTGCTTATCTGACCCAGGTCAAGGTCCAGCTTCTTCAGGAGAGATGTGTTTTTAGTTATTGCTGCTGTTGTTTTAACCACCATTTCCTTAAACACTGGCCACTGTTAATCTTGTCACATCACAGGTTCTCAATAATTACTGTTTATTGAACAAATCAGTCCCCTTTAATCCTTAAAACTCAAAGATGTTGTGAAAACTGAGGGTTGGAAAAGATAAGTGATCCCTCCGGCCTCCCAGATCATAATAGAAGAGATGAACTAAATTTAAATCCAAGTGTGTCAGTACATTTAAACATCATACATTTGCCTTGGGGTAAATGTGGGTAACACAAAGTATCAGGAGAAAGAAAGCGAGAGCATAGATTTAAAAATTCTCTACACAGATCTTGCCGCACACAACAGTGAAGAAAGCCAGTGGGCACCACAACACCAGAGAATCCTCCAGGCCCCATACCGAGCCATATCTCCAGGATGCCCCAGATGAAGTAGGTACATTCTCCCCGCCTTCTCCAGATGGAATCCTGGCTGCCATGAGCTCTACAAGCATGGCTCCAGTATGTGGCTATCAGGACTATTCCTCCGAAGCATGCAGCCAGTTACGTGGCCACACAACCTTTCCTGATATGCAAAGTGAGCAATGGAAAATAAATGATCTAGCATCTGACCCTGCCCCAAACTAGAGAAAGAGCAGCGACACACTGGGCTCATGGGATGGGGGGTGGAATCGGCCCCTCTCCCCGTCCTGAAAAGACCCAAGTTGCCACCTGTAGGATGACATTGCTTTGTCCTTTCCCCCCTTGCCACAAGGAGCTTATGTTTATCCCTGTCACACCCATCATGGTGCTCCCGAGTCACTCCCATTCCTTTGTTTAGCTGTAACCACTTCTCTGTGCTCTCTTCCCCAAACAGTTAATCAGCTTTTCCCCCTAATGAAACTGTTGTAAGGTCAGATCTTTCTAGGACACTGAACTTACATTGTAAGTTAATATTGCCTTTCTCCTCTTTTTGTGTCTTTTGAATAGTTTACTTTAAACCAATGTCCCTTTTGTATAAGCACAAGAAGACAATATTATGCTTTTGTAACTTGGGATTTAATTGGCTTCAAATATGATTCATTCCTGGGCACCTGCTTTCTCGACTTAAGCCTCAGTTTCCCTCAGTTCCTAGCACCCCAAAAGCAGGGTCCCGACGAGGGATGGGATGGACCCAGGGCAAGCGGTGAGTTATGTGCTACCCTGGCATCAAGATGGGCCTGGCCAAAGTGCCTAATTCTTTTTTTTTTTTTTAATTTATTCTTTTATTGAATCACTATGTGGAAAGTTACAAAGCTTTCAGGTGTAAGTCCCAGTTATACAATGCTCGAATACCCATCCCTTCACCAGTGCACATATTCCACCACCGAGAATCACAGTATACCTCCCCCCACCCCCCGCCTCCTCTGCCCCCCACCCCGCCTGTGTAACTGGTAAATTTCACTTTACTTTCACTTTTGATTACATTCAATATTGCAACAAGAAAAGCTCACTATTATTATTTGGAGTTTCTCCCCCCTAAAGTCGGACCTGCTGAAAAGGAAGCATTTGATAATTTGTTTTTTTATTGCTGAGAATGAAGAGATATGAGGTCAAGCGGACACACTAGCAGCTGCACAGTTTTGGATTCCTGTATTTTAGTATTTTAGTAATTAAGTCCAGAGAAATATCTGCCAGAAATTCCATCATTGCAAGCTTGTACCTCTCAGCTACTTTATATTCCACATATGAGTGCAACTTTTCTATGTCTGTCTCTTTCTTTCTGACTCATTTCACTCAACATGACACTCTCCATGTTGATCCACTTATATGCAAATTTCATGACTTCATGTTTTCTGACAGCTACATACTATTCCATTGTGTAGATGTACCAGAGTTTCTTTAACCAGTCATCTGTTTTTGGGCACTCTGGTTTTTTCCAGATTGTCACTATTGCAAACAGCGAAAGTGTCTAATTCTTAACTATAAGTTAAGAGATTTATTATGGACAAATTCTGTCATGATCCAAAAGTAACAACGAGACTAGGACCCTGCTAGGGATAGGAAAGACTAATCTGGCCTGAGCACTGTAGTCTGAGATCGAGATGGCCCCAGGAGAGCAATTCTATAAGCTTAATGCATCTCTTATTGTGTCCATACAAAACAATTAATATTATGAATGCTTATATGTTTGCTGGACAAGGAGAGGAGAAACACACTCATGGGATCTGCCGTTGGATGGGTCGTCCTGCTGAAAGAGGATCTGTCCTAGAAGCAGCATCCCCTGAGGGAAAGAACTTTAACCCTATTGATGGTGACTGCACCTATGTGTAGCCCCAACCCCCTCATGCTGGGGGGATTTAACTAGGCTGGAAGAGTGGGTTGGGGGACGAGATCCGGAGGAGAGATCCAGAGCCGGGAGAGAAGAGAAGCAGGGAGAGAGAGAGAGAGAGAGAGAGAGAGAGAGAGAGAGAGAGAGAGAGAGAGAGAGAGAGAGAGAGAGAGAGAGAGGAGAATGAAATAAACAGCAACTGATCAATAAACCAGCTTGGCCCTCATTTCCTCCTCCGTCTACCCCATGGCCCCACTGCTCGTGCTGGGCGAATGGCCCGGGACTGACCCCCTGAAAACCTGGGGATGGCCCACGGGGAGAGCTGCCAGGGTTCTTCCACCGGTTGCCCCCTGGCAGATGTTTTTTACAGCCACCCACAAACGACTCCTTGCTCCTGAAAGGCCATGATCCCAGAGGCACACAGACCAATCTCGGAATCCAGCGGCTTTTGGCAGAAATGTATCTGGGCTGAGCATTAAACTATGGCGCCGTGCCACCCCGGGTGAGGTGTTTGTCCCTTCCGCCTTTTCTCCCTGGTGGCACAGTGGCCGCCTCCTTTTCAGAGCCTGTTGGACAGGTATGAGACTGCAGTGATGTGACACATGGGGCCTCACGGGATGGGGGATTGAACAGGTCCTTCTCCCTGTCCCGATGAGACCCTGAGTTGCCACCCACAAACGGCTCCTGGCTCCTGAACAGCCATGATCCCAGAGGCACACAAACCAATTTCGGAACCCGGAGGCTTTTGACAGAAATCCCTCCAGACTTATTACTAAAATATCCAAACTCCAAAATCACACGGCCACTTCACTGCCACGTGACATCATATACTCTTCATAATCAGCAATAGAAAGCAAATTATCTAATGATGCCTTTTTGGCAGGTCTGATTGCTGGGGGAAATTCCAAATAATAATGGTGAGTCTTTTGTCGAAATATTGAATGTGATCAAAGCTGGAGAGAGAGTCAAGTGGAGATCATCTATCACATAGGCAGGGGGAGGGGTGGGATGGGGGGTCTACTGAGGTTCTTGGCGGTAGAAATTGTGCACTGGTGAAGGGACGGGTATTTGGTCATTGTATGACCGGGACCTGGGCTGGAATGCTTTGTAACTGTTCTCACGGTGATTCAAAAAATAAAAATAAAAATAATTTTTTAAAAGTTCTCTACAGAGACTTGCAAGAGTAGTTATTGTTCTGTAGAGAGACCATAGAAAAGAAAAATAAAGTTTTTCTTATGAAGCAAATGGATTAATTAATGTGAAGCAGTCTCAGTTTCAGTACTGGGTGCAGCAGCAATGAATGACAAGAGCGAAAGTCACCAGTCCAGAAGAATCCAGAATTCGACAGGTGAAAAGAGAGACACAAATGCCAATGAATAAATGAATGCTTAGCCTATGCCTGATTTAAAAAAAAAGATAGAAAGTCATTGAAAGAGTTCCCACACACTCTTCTGGAAGTGTTGCTGCTCTCAAGCGTGTCCACCGTTATCTGCTTAAGCAAGCACTTTCCTGTCCACCTGTGCTCCGGGTCTCAGTCCTAACGTCCCCGGGGCCACAAGACTGTCCACTATGGGTTACATTGTCCCTCTCCTTAACCATTATAAAATATAGCCCTTTCTCATGAGCTCTGAACATTTTTCAAGGTACTGAAAGCAATTTCTCCAAGGATCTTCTCCAATTAAGTTTTAAATTCCACCAGTTATCTGAATTTCACCACCTCTGTGGAAGAAATATTCACAATGTGGTAACTCAGCAGGGTCATCTTTTCCTCTGCTTGGGAAAAAAAAAAGGGCAACATGTCTGGTCTTTGTCAACAATCTGGGGCATAGAATCTCCTACTTGACACCCAGATCCCTTTGACAGGGTCAATCCACTGTCCCTCCATCCACATCTCCTAACTGTCAACCACACAGGATTCTGCAGTGTCCAAAGAGTCAAAATGCCTTCTTCAAAATCCTAACTACCGCCAGCAAGAGACTTGGGCACTAGGGAGCAATGAAAACCACTGGAAGCTGCCACCGAGAGTCCAGGTGATTAATCATGTTAAACGGGGGCCATAAAAACAAGCCATCAAAGAGTAATGGCGATCTTGCTCCCACCCTCGGCGAGCGCGCTGCCAAGCACGCTGCTGTCTGCATCAATCACTCGGGTATTTTCCTGTTTGAAACTTTCTCCGTCTTGGCTCCTGTCTCCTTTATTTCAAAGGTGCAGTGACTGCTACTTTACTTTATAGTTGCAGGGGGACACCATTTCACTGCCTAATACAAAGGCAATAGCATTGGTGAGTGTCTCTCAAGCAGCATTAGAAGGAGTTTTCCTAAAAGGCAGGTGGGCATATTCTAAATGGCGAGTCATTTTTCCGGAAGGCATTCGCGCCTTCAATTTGTCACTCTCTCCAGCTAAGAACAGGTGTCACAGGAGGCTCATGAAGGCAGCAGTCCTCACCCTGCATTCCAGGCCTAAGGGAGCCCCCTGATGGATGAAGTGCTGTCAAAATGTGAAGCCAGGAGGGGCTTATCTGATTGGGGGAGCTGCAAAACAATTTGACCTCAGTGGGTGGCATTTAATTTCACTTAGACAAGCATTTATTACCCACTCCCACTTTATTTAAACGCTGTGGTTTACAAAGTTGTTTGTGAACATTTGTTACGATATTCACTATTCCAACACCTATCCCACCACCACTGTCCTTCCGGCCAACTTTCTCTCCATTTTTCCGACCACCCCTCAAACCTGCCCCTGGAGAAGGCCCACAATAATCTATTTTCTATTGCTTGTTATCACTAATAGCTAATGGAATGATCAAAAATTATTTCCATAGAAAAAAAATGCTGTAAAAATTGTTGTATCTCACCAAGGGGCCATTAAGTCTTCATCTGAGAGTTTACTAAGCTGTTGTGTTAATGTTTTGTTAATCGAGATTGGTTGGCTTCTTCCTGCATTACCTCCCGTCCAATATGGTGTGCTACTACTGGAATGTCAGCGTTGGAGAGTCGCTCAGCCGTACTCGGAGATGCCCTGCCCGGGAGTCTCAGCTGGGGCCGCGTTAGATAAGCATTTCCTCAGTCTGTATTGGAAATTCTACTAGGCCCTTTCACACACTTCACCATTTCCCAGGTCCCAAAGTAGCACTGTGAAGGAGACAATATGTTTATCTCACTCTTGGGAAATAACGCCAAGGTTCAGAAATGTGCAATAATTTTCTCAAAGAGAAGAAGAGGAATCTGAAGTCACAACTCCTGAGGTCATTTTCTGGAGATGCTGCCACGAGATGGATCTCAGTGTCTTGTCACATGTATAAGAAGATGCGCATGAAATGGGAATACTTGGATAATTTCTAAACTGGCCTTTATTCCACAGGATGACTGTAATTTGGAACCTGCACATCTCCCCAGACATGTCTGCATTCCAAACTAGTCCTTCTTCTCCGACATTATTTATTTCTACCTTAGCACATTTTTTAAAACTCTTTAAGCATAGAAACCAAGGAGCCATTGTCACAGTTTTAATCTCTCTATTGTTCAAGTTCTATGGTTTAAGTTCCTTTTTTTCTAACTTTATTTAAACACTGTGATTTTAAGAGATGTTCATAACATTCAACATTCTGAATACCAATCCTAACACCAGTGTGACATTCCCGTCACTATTATCTCCATTTTCCCAACCCCCACAACTGTCCCCTTCGCAGGCACAAAATAATTTATCTTCTATTGCTGTTACAACAAAACAGGAAATGGAATGATCAAAAAAAATTAAACCGTGCAGTGGAAAATTTGTGAAAGATGTTATCTCTCACAACGGTGTTATTAAAGTCATTGTCTGAGAATTTACTGAGCTGTTTGTTGCTTATTGAGCTCACCTGGCGTCTATGCTACTTTCCCATCTAATTTGCTGTGTTCCTACTGTCCTCTCAGAATTGTGAAATTTGGAACTGTCTCACAGCCACATATGCAGCCACCTGCTCTAGGAGCTCCAGGAGTTATGGAAACTGGGATGAATCTCAGCCTGCCCCTTCATGAGTTTCAACCTCAAAACTGGTGTGCCTGGGAGTTTCATTCGTTTGGAGTCTCTTCCAAGAGGAGTTGTGAAGTGGGTTCATTTCTAAGTTTTAAATTCTATTTTTTTTCCTGAAATGTTCATTGGTTTCTTTATCTTCATCCTATGAAATCACTATGAAATTTCACTATAAATTCAGGTCACTAGGAATTTCTGCCATCCTTTCTAATCTAAATTTCTGCCTCAACCTTCAAATACATTTTTCTTTCTAGATATTTTTATTCTTTCCTCTCACAGGGCACCCTAGGTGTGTAGTCACTTATTAAAAGGAAGAAAAGATTGAGATCACTGGTACTGGCATAGAAACTTTTCCTTTGCAAAAGAAAAGAACAAGAGTCACCAGCGAGTCTGGCGGGGTGAAAGGTGCTTGACTGCCCTAGGGGCCAGAGACGATACCAGGAATGGTTGCTGGTGCCATCTGTCATGCTCTGCAGAGTTCAATATTGCACGGGTGAATATATGTGACTCAAGCCCAACAGCATTTAATTCAAACCCAGCAGCAGGTGGGGTGTTGGACCACAGGCAGCCCAGACCCCTAAACTGTCTTATGTCTGAAGTACTTGAAGGACACTCAAATTCAACAGGTTAGCAGAGTTCTGGCAGCCTAATTCCAAACAATGCTGCAACAAAAAATTATCTTGACACTGGTCAGAGGTACCATCTGCTCTATTTGGCCTCTTATAACTGTTTTAATACTATCTGGCTCTGGAGTAGAGATCCATTTTTACAGTGCCCCATCCTTTTCTAGACATCTAGTGGGCCCTGTGCTTAGAAGCAGAGGAGGTGAGAGTTTGAATAGTACCATAAAAGTGAGAATCAATTGAAGTTTTGTACCAGGTTTGGGAAACCTGCTTGATTACACTGGCAGCTACCAGATTAAATGAGAAATGTGGAAGGCACTTAAAAGTATGGGGATTCTCTGAAGTATGGGTACCCACTCGCCTTAATCCAAGAGTTAAAATATACTCTCTAACCAACATCAGTCCCAATCACCTTGTTTAAAAACACTGCTTGTCCAAGAACTCAGAATGTCTTGTTATTGCCAACCACATCTATTGTTTATGTACCCATCTCTCCTGCTTTTACCACCCAGAATAATCTGATTCTAAGCCTCTACCACCAAATTTTTCAGTTTTCCATTTCATATCTTCCAAGTTAAACAAAATTTAACCATTTTTTACACACCCAACATTTTAACCCAGGGTGCCTTCAAAGAAGCTCTCAATCAGCCACAAGTGTGGGGGGGTGGAGGGTAGGTAAGATAGAGAAGATGCCACTATGGCAATAATAGCTGGAAATGATCATGCTGGACAAAAACTGAGTGTTTCAAGTAGGTAAAGAGATATTCCTGATAACCTTTCAGTATCTTATTGCAAACCACAATGTCTAAAAGGAGAGAGAAAGACAGAGATCCAGAGACAGAAAGAGAGACAGAGAGAGAATGAGAGAGAGATAGAGAGAGAGATAAAGAAAAGCACCTGCATAAAAACAGGCTGGCAGGTTGACGGGGGCGGGGGGAGAAACTGGGGACCTGCTTCTGGGAAATTTACACCACTGGTGGAGGGATGGGTGTTGGAACACTGTACGACTGAAACCTAGTCATGAATATCTTTGTGAGGGTCTATCTCACAGTGATTCAATTAAAAAAAATTTTTTTAAGCAGCAAAGAAACAGAGGCAGCAAGCAAGATACATATTTAAGAAAGAATAGGCACTTGAAAAGCAAGCTGAGGATACGACTTTGTTTCTTATTATAACACCATGATTTATAGTGTTGTTTATAACATAACTGTGTCAGCACTCAATGTCCAACTGCAGTTCCAGCCATCAGTGTGACCTTCGATCCACCAGTGGTCCCAGATTCCCACCCCCTACCCAAGCCTGCCCCCTTAGCCGTTTCTAAATTTACTTCTTATTGCTTGTTACAACAAAAAGGCAAATGGAATTGTCAAAAGACAGATCAATAAAAGCCAATTTTATAAAAAAAAGAAATAAAAATAAAAATAGTGATAGTGAATGGAAAACAAACAAACAAAAAACCAAAGAAAGCTGCAATCTTTGCCTGTTCCAACCTCTTAAATTCTATCTGTTGAAAATATTCCATTCAAGTCCTCTCTTCTTAGAGAACAGTAGCTGGCATTCATTTATATTTATTTATCATCATGCTGTGTTTTAAAAGTCATCACCAGACACTCTAGGATGAGAGAAATTCAAATAATGACAAAGAAAAAAAAGGAAAGAAAATGATGACTCCATGACCACTTCCTCAAAGTGTATTTCATGTAAGAAGGCAGCCTGGTCTTTATGTTTCTCAAGGGAAGTCAGATGATATGTGAAGTGAAACCACTTACCCATGATTTCCAGAAGACATGGAATGCCAAGAGAGCAATTTAAGTGGAAGAAAATGAGGTCAGGTCCTTATTAACTATTTAAAAAATGAATAGTAGTACCACAGATTGTTGAAGGAAAGCTGAAAGCAAACATGTCTTTACAATTTCTCCATATTTACTCCACTTTAAGGGCTATTTTTGGCAAATATGAAAAGAAAATATAAGATTTCTGGAGCCAGAGTACAGCGGGAAAGGCACTCGTCTTCCTCCTGGGTGATCCGGGTTCAGTCCATAAGTTCTCCAAGCTCTGCCAGGAGAGATTTCTGATCACACTGTCGGGGTAGGACCTGAGCACTGCCAAGTGTGGCTCAAATAACATGAAGTAAAAGCTTTCTGGGGAAGGGTATTTGGGGCACACCTGACAATACTTAGGGCTTACTCCTGGCTCTGTGCTCAAAAATCACTCCTGGTGGGGTTAAGAGAATAATTTGCATTGCCAGGGATTGAACCCTGGTCAGCCAGGTGCAAGGCAAGTGTCTTACCTGCTGTACTATCTCTCCAGACTTAAGATCTTTTTAAATTTTTTTAAATTGCATCTCGTGTGTATTTTTACCTTATTATAGAAATTTTCCAACATATACCATAAAAGGGAAGACAATAAATAACATCTACTCCTCACTCATGTTTCTGACACCATTCTGAGATTACATCTGCTTCCCACCTCACCCAGATTATATCTAAGCAAGCTCTTGACATCGTGTTTTATTTATGATTTTATAATATCTTCACTCCTAATAATGCCACATCCTGGAGCTGCAGGCTGGTCAATGTGGTGCTCACACACACACACACACACACACACACACACACACACACACACACAAGAACCACAGGGCTATACCTGACAAGGCTCAGGGGATCATACATACAGTGTCAGGGTCAAATTCACAGCCTCAGACATGATGAAAATGTTTTCTACCACTACAAGTAATCTCCCTGACCTGACACCATACTTTACTGTTATGGTTTAGCACACATTTTTACTGGCTCATTACATCAAAGCATACCTTTATCCACCTTGCTCTTTTCACTTATACTGGGACCAAACACAGAGAGCAATATAGAATAGTGCTTTCCAAAATGGCAACCATATGATGACTATTCACATTAAAACATAACTGAATTAGATAGAGAAGGGAACACCAAGTAGAGGATGTTGAGAAGACCATTCAGGCTGGAAGATGCAGGCTGAAAGTAGACTATAGACTGAACATGAAGGCCACTTAATATCTCTATTGCAAACTACAGCACCCAAAAGGAGAGAGAACAAAAGGGAATGCCCTGCTGCAGAGGCAGGGTAGGGTGGTGGGGGATGGGGTAGGGGTGGTGAGAGGGATACTGGGATCATTGGTGGAGATAAAAGGGCTCTGGCGGAGGGATGGGTAAATGATCACTGTATGAGTGAAATGCAAACACAAAGGTTTATAAGTTTGTAACTGTACATCACAGTGATTCTCTAATAAAAAAATTTAAAAAATAAAGAGAAAGGACACTGCCCTTGTTCGCTTCCCCCTCACTCCCTACCCCCAGTACAAGAGAGAGAACTTTAAGAGGAGTAGAGTTACAATTTCAGACTATTGCTGTTCAAACTTGGGAGAGGGGTGTTCTTTATTATTAAAAAATTATAGAGGTAAAAAAATATATGTAACTGAATTAAATTTAAATAAAGTTAAAATTTTGTTTCTTTGTTTTACTGGTCTCATCAAGATGCCAGCAAAAGACTAAGGTTGAGTCTCCTTTCTATGATATTATCCCTTAAAGAAATGAAAGCAATTAATTCTAACTACTTTGTAAAAAATTGATTTGCTTCAATTTCTTCCTCCCTAAATTTATGAAATTCATCCTGACCAAGATTGATAGAAGTTCTGAGTTTACCATTCATTCTCACGGTTCATTGACCACGTAAAGGCCCATAGTGTCTAAGCTAGTAATATAGGATTCTGCTGAACAATTTCTTCCTGCTTTCCACTCAGAGATGGTCAATTGTGAACAAAAGTCATAGTTTAGTTTCCACTCTTGCCTAACACTGTTGAAAAGCTTTTTGATAGACCAGCGGAATGATGTTTGCAGACTCAGCTTGTTGATGTTATCTTATAAGAAGACAGTACAGCATTTCAGGATTTGATTCATCTTAAACCAATTCTGATTTTATGGCACTATGTTTGGTTGAGATACCTCAATCCAAGTGTGGAAATAGAAATGACTATGGTGTTTCACCTGAAGGTCTTTTGCTTCACATCCCTAGAGTTTTAGGAGCCGTGAGTCGAGAGTTCCAAATACTGCCTGGCCTCTTAAAGTGAACTTGCATTAGGAGATCTGCTATCAAACTATTTTCAGTATAGGCAGGGTCTAAATAAATGTGAACTTAATTGGAGACAGAATAGATTTGAGTGATGTCGTGGGAGGATGCTACAGATTCTTTTGGCATCTCCTAAGATTTCATTTTAAGCAGTTAAATCATCTCAATTGCTATTAGTATTGAGTTTTAATATCCAACACCTCTGCCTGTAGAGGTTTGTCCTTTGCTGATAGGAGCCTCATACCCAGAAATGCTTTAGAATTTATGTGCCTACCCAATGACTCCTACAACTACAAGAGGGCATAATAGCTTAAATTCCAGGGCTCCTGCAGGGCAAGATAATCCCTAATGCAATCACACCCTGGAGCCTGAGAAATTTTATGAAACTCTGGATATATAAAATAGAATATACAGATAGAACATCTACTCATAATAAATCATGAATTTATTTTAAAGCAAAATTTTTCCACAACCCTCACATTCAGCTCCATAACTCTTTATTAGTTTTTGACCTACTGTTGAAGAAGTGACTCCCTGGAGGGTTGCTTAGCATCAAACAAAGACATAACTTCTTAAAAAAAAAACTGCATCTTTGTCTGTTTCTTCTCCTTTTCCTTATTCTCTTGTATTTTTCCTCAGTATACCCTAAATCATTCACTTGCACGTCAGTGCCCCGACCACTGCACCCCCATCCACACATACCACAACACACAATCCCACCTCAGTTGTGTTTCTAGAAAGCCCAAGATAAAGTCATATTATACATAGGATCTTAGTGTCTTGTGTTTCTGTGTGTTGATTATGTAGTTAGTGGGAGTAGAGAAATTGGATAATTCTGTGATATTCTAGTTCTATCATTCTTAGTATCCTAAGAAATGAGATTCCTGACACAAAAATTTTTTAAAAGAAGTAAAGTAGATAGCAGAGTTTTGTGGTGTCTGTCTGAAGTCTTTGTCATTAAAATTCGATTGGAAATATTGCAATGTGAGAGTTTTAATGATATTTGAATATGTGACTTCTTGTTAGTCAATTTTTAAAAAGAACCCTATAAATTATGAACCAGTGGCAGAATGCTCACATTGTCTTAAAAAAATGCCCTTTCCCTCTAAAATAACCAGGTACCTTTGAAGTTATGGTGCATTCTAAGTCCACAGAAGTAGAGAGAAGGGATGAGCCTGATATAGCATGTCACCAAGAGATAACAAGATGAGTATCAAACTCTACTGGGAGCCAACCTAGTATCTTACACTGTAAAAGGAGCCATGATTTTATAAGCTTAACAACTATGATCAATTGAATCATTACAACTATGCTTTAATCCATGACTTAGTAACAACACTCATACAGGACAACAACAAAATAATTAGATATTTGTTAAGAAAGTATTTGTCTATTATAAAAATATTACAACTAATAAATTACAAAAGAAACCCTAACTTGGATTAGTACTATTTTTGAGCCCTATTGAAATTCACAATGATAATTCATGTCTATTAATATCATTGAAAGAATAATTATGAGACATGTTTTATTTCCTGATGGAGGAACATAATGCAGTGTATCATCTACACTCCTCCTAATTTTAATTGCATCATATTAAGTGTTTCTAATTACCTCATTATTGAGATTATGGAATACAATCAGGAAAATACAGGCTATGGAAAGCATTGCAAAGCAAATTAGTGGATAGAGAAGAGAACCTATAGATTGAAAGAGATTTGGGGTATATTTTTATGAAATTATATGGGTCCTACAGGAGGAGAGTAAGGATTTATTATCTAAAGAGATAAACTTGTAATAAAGCATCACCCTTATCAGGAGATATAATTTAAATTATGTAAATTAAGCATAAAAACTGTAATTACAAAATTAAGACACTCAAGTTACATAAAAAAATTATACAATTGAAATGTCCAAACTTGTCTATGGGAAGTAAGAATTTACTCATTTCCTAGTGAGACATGAGATATAGCTAGAAGTACTGTTGTAATTTTGATGCTAGTAGTTTCTCTAAGGTAATACTAAAAGGACATCTTTTAGAAGAACGTTTTCTTGCTCACTCCTGGTTCTCATGAGAAGAGGTAAACCCAAACCTAGGCACAATAATAGGTTTCCTTTGATCCTTTATTCACTCCAGCCCTGGGAATGGCATAACTTTTATGATTAATTAATTTGGGAACAATAAATGATCCCACTTATTTCAATTATTCTATTTTCCTTTTGGTAGTCACATTGGCATGATCATATTCATCTCACAGAGTTTTGTGATCGATAACTTTCCAATAGCAATGAAGTTTACTTTTATTATTCATTTTTTATATTCCACAACTTTTTCAGAATTCTTAAAATTAAAAAAATAATTAAATGTGTAATATGTGCTATAAACAACTGAAAAAATTAATAAAAGGGCATCTTTTTTACAATAGCAAATAAAAAGGCAGCCAAACTGCGTTCACAAAAGGAGAATAATTTTAGAAAATAGAAAAGAAATGCAGTCTCCTACAGTTACATACAGCTTGTTAAAAATACCTGTTCCCTGGGGCTGGAGCAATAGCACAGCGGGTAGGGCGTTTGCCTTGCACGTGGCCGACCCGGGTTCGATTCCCAGCATCCCATATGGTCCCCTGAGCACCGCCAGGGAGTGATTCCTGAGTGCAGAGCCAGGAGTAACCCCTGTGCACCGCCAGGTGTGACCCAAAAAAAAAAGCAAAAAAAAAAAAATACCTGTTCCCTTCTGAAATCCTGTGAAAACATCAGTAAGAAAACTTTAAGAACATAAAATAATTCAAGTCTCAGAATATAATTTATTGCAAAAGGTTTCTTGCAGAAGCTTTCTTGAGATACTCTAGGCAAGTCAATTAGAGATAGCGTAGTGTGGGGCCAGAGCCATAGTACAGCAGGTTGGGTGTTTGTTTTGCTTGACACCGACCCAGGTTCTGTCCTTGGCATCCCATATGGTTCCCCAAGCACCGCCAGGAGTGATTCCTGAAAAGCCAAAAACAAACAGAACCATAGTGCTTCAGAAGAAAATGCATTATATTCCTACTTGTAACAAAGTAGTCTTGAGTTCAATACTAGAACAACTTTTTTTCCTGTCAAAGCTTCAGACGTTCACTTTCAGAATGTGGGGACTCTGTAATGCTGCACACTTCCTGTGTGATCCAGGCTTTGGAGAGACAGAAGAATGTAAGACACTGGGCTTAGCCGATAGTTGAGCCTTCCCCTGCCCTTGAACTTAACTCCCACACCCCAAACACTGTCAGATGCTGTCTACTAGAAAATGGAGTTTCCTCCTCTTCAAAAAAAAACCTACTCTTACGGTCATCCCATAAAGAAGGCCAGCGATAGTGAGAGCAGGTCTATTACCTGTTGCAACGCCATACTGGAGGTCAACAAGACCCATTTCAGGTGTCCACAGGGACAGAATGCTGAGACTCAAGGGCACCTGCTGAGCCTCTTGCCCAAGAGTTACAACATCAAGTGATATTGCTGCTCTCTTGTGCCCTCTTCCTAGGAAATGCCACTAAATTATGAGATAAAAATGCCCTTGAACTTCTGATATAATCATTTTAATGTGCAAGATGGTTCACGCTTTGTGGATTTTTTAAAAACCATTACCTTAATGGTCCTCTTATGTCCGTTGTTATCAGCCAGTTCAAACCATTTCAGGAAGTAAATAGAGTTAAAATACAGGTGCACTGGAAATAGAGTGCAAGTATTACCAATGAATAAAGAAATCTCCTTTCTTTACCCAGCCTGCCCGATGTACTTTGGAGGATGTGATAATGCAGAAAATATGATCTCCAGGAGATTTTACTATCAACCAGGGGATGAAAAATACACTTCTTAAAGAACTAGGGAATCTCTTAATACCATTTATCATTTTCACTACTCAATTGCCTGATACAGCCTGTCTATTACAGAAATTCAAAAAAAAGGTGGGTTCAATAGAAACAGGATTAGTCAGAGAAAACTTCATATGAAGGCTGAGATATATTCCATTTAGTGTCACTTCTCTCGCCCCAAACTCCCCAATGAGTGGGCCATGTGGATATTGATCCCACTTTCCCCAAAAGTACAAGCCTCTTGGCTTCAACAGACACCCTGAGCTCACACCTGTCCTTGACTTTGTCCTCCTGAGTTACGAAACGTTATCATTTTCTTCCTGTGAGAAGCAGCCTGAAGATTGCTTCCAGGAAAAAGGAGCTATTTTACTGTATTAATTTCAGCTTCTCATATCTGATTGCTTTCAGTAAAATGTCCCATCAACAAAATCCAGCCAATCTGAATCTTTCTGGCTGAACTGTTGGCAAACAGCTTCCAAAATTTACAGTCTCATAAAATCAGTCACTGTGGCTGCTCGCTGGAAACAGTTCTGGCCAGCTAAATAGTTCATTAGTTCATTCCCTGTGGATATTCAATAGTTACTTACTAGGGTTGTTGCCTCCATAAAACGTAATTTGTTTGCTACCCACTTCTGTGTAGGCAAGCTGTCTTTCCGTGATGGCTGACATGATTACATATTATGTAGTCTGTGTGTTTATCTTAAAATAACACCTTATATCCCCAAAAGATGAAAGTTCATTTTTATTTATTATCATCAGGCTTCCATTTTCACATTTTCCAATTCAGCTAAAAGTTTTTCTTTCAGTGAATAGACTTCTAATCATTTTCCATGCCAAAGAGTGTGTTTACAGTATGAAACTAGAAGACATCATAATAAACAGAAAACTTCCATACATTCTCAGTTGACAATGTGAAGAATTTGTAGTTACAAACATGAGAAAATAATGGGCATTTTTTAGAAAAAACAAAAGGAAACAGAAGGAAAAGAAAAATCATGGCAGGGAGTACCCTTGTTGCAAAATTATCTTGAATACCAAATGATTTGGCAGCAATGAAGAGACTCCTGGTAATTTTCTAGAAGATCATGAAGTACAGTCCCTTGGGGATGTATCAAACACTCTTCAAAAGAGAACCCTGAGACAATGAGAGAGGGCATGGTATTAGAAGTTCAGTACACATAGTCCTATCGTTAATAGGAGTATAAAAATAGTGTTCAAAATTAAAATAATGCTAGAGAAATCAGCTGAAGGTGATTTATGCAACACTGATGAACGTTTTTGAAGTTCATGCCCTACACCCAATGCTTTTCTCTTTTCTTATTTTGGTACCATTTTTCTGTATCTTAAAAAAAATCATAATATGCTATAACTAACTCTTCCTGCCTCTAAGTATATTTTCAATAGTCAATAAAAACACAAATTCTTTTAAGGTTGTGGGGTTTTATACTGTTGCAATAAGATCTGAATCAAAGATTGGCAAATTATCTATGCGGTAGACCAGATAAGAAACCGCCAGGCTTTCTGGAGCGTCCTTCTGTGTTGGGCATGCTATTATTATAGGAGAGACCTGCATAGAGTCTACATCAAGGAATAGCTGTATCTAAGTTTCAATAAAATTTGATTTATGGACACTGACATTTGATTTTCACATAATTTTCACATGTCACAAAATATAACTCTTGAATTTTTTCAACCATATAAAAACATAGAAATACAATCTTAACTTGTGAGTGAACCTTGATGACCTACAGTCTGGGTCATTGGTTTGCAATTTGTGGCTCATCAACTCTGTGGGTGGGAAAAGGGTAATTTTGAGCACAAAGTTTTTACAAGAATCTTCAGATGAAGCATTGTCTCTAGACTCAACTATTAACTGGCTCAAATATATGCTATCTAGTTTTCAAATGGACACTGAAAGATACAATTAAAATTGGAAAAATAAAAGCATAGTCTTTTCAAGGGCATTGACAATTTATTAAATGATAGAACTGTTTTATACGTCTCGTAATTTTTAAGATTTTAAGAACTTTAAGATCACTACCCACAAAATCACGTAGGCAAACACCCCACTAAAGAGCTTCAAACCCCCATTCTACACCACAACTAAAAGGGCAAGTGCCAAAAACCAAGCATGTATTACCTCCTATTATCACAACAACACAAGCAGAAGGAAGTATAGGGGAGACGTGAGGTTCTTTAATTAAATTTTTTCTTTACTACAAATGTCTACTATTTTAAATATCCAGACAACTCTGCTATTGATGAGAATGTTAATTGGTACAGTCTCTATGGAAAACAAAGAGGCAATTCCTTTTTTAAAATGAAATGGAAATCCCATGTGAGGCTGCAATGTACTCAGACATTTATCTGAAGACTATTAAAAAGCTAATTTGGAAGCATATTTACACACCTATATGCATAACAGCGTTATTCACGAAAACTGAAACACAGAGACAATTTAAATGCCCATCTGCAGGTGGCTGGAAAAGAAGCTGAAACTCAATGAAACAGAACCCTGACATCAGGAAAGACGGCACCATGCTATTTAGGACAACGTAGACAGATCTCAAGGTGATGAAGCTGTGAAATAAATAAGGAAGGGAAAGATAATTACTGGCTTTTTATTTCTTTTTTTTAATTTTTTATTTGTTTATTTTTAATTAGAGAGTCATCCTGAGGGTACAGTTACAGATCCATACATCTTTGTGCTCATGTTTCCCCCATACAAAGTTTGATAGCCCATCCCTTCACCAGTGCCCATTCTCCACCACCAGTAAACCCAACATCCCTCCCCCCCTCCCCAGTCCCGTCTCCCCCCACCCCACCCTGCCACTATGGCAGGGAATTCCCTTTTGTTCTCTCTTTCTGATTAGGTGTTGTGGTTTGCAATAAAGGTGTTGAGTGGCCATTGTTTTCAGTCTCTAGTCTGTATTCGGCCCGCATCACCCTTCCCCCACATGACCTCCAACCACATTTTACTTGGTGGTCCCTTCCCTGAGTTACCCAGAATGAGAGACCAGCCTCCAAGCCTCTTAAGCAAAACAAGTTTATTCGGGAGAGAGGTATATATATATATATATATATATATATATATATATATATATATATATATATATGTGCTCAAAAGAGAACACAGGCATCTCCAAAACAGAGCAAAGGGAAGTACACATCTCAAGCATTGGATGCATAGCTGTGTCTGTCCCCCGAGTGGAGAAACAGGCCCTAAAGTAAGAAACTCTGCCTCTCAGGCAGACGAGAGCCAAAGAGGCAAAGCAAGGCTAAGAAAGAGCAAGTCTCAAGAAAAGACGTGAATGGCTTTATTTTTAAGTGGAATATGATAACTAAGACAGACTGACAAAAGCACAGAACTAAAGCCTACCCGTGTCTAAAAGAAAACCTCTTGAGAGGAAAAGGAGACTTCAGTGGTGGGAGGTCACCAGCGCATTATTCGCCATGAGCAACACTCAGTGAAAAATGAGGAAGCCGACTCACTTTTCATAGAATATGATTTTATTACTACCTAAGTGCAGAAGCAAAAGAAGACAAAGAAGATCTGAAGACAAAGAGGATCTGAAAGATCATCTACTTTCTTAAAATTGTATCTAGGTAGTTACTTCCAAAAGCCCAAGTAACATTAATTTCATTTTGTTACCGGATTTACTTAATGATTGCCCCCTTCTCAGCATATAGCCAAGAGTACTATTTATAGATGGTAGCTAACAACAAAGTGGGTCTTTGGACAGTGATTTATTGATTTTATAGTTCCAAAGGCCCCATAAATAATGACCAGGGGAGCACAAATAAATTTTTAATTTTATTAGATGTTTTGACAATGTATCAACATTTCCCCTGAGAAAAAATTACATTAACAGTTGGATTCAATTACCCCTGCCCAGGGCACTATAAAAGCAGTAAATATGGTGGTGGTGTTAGTGTTGGTGGTGGTGGTATGTGAGAGGGTTTAACTAACTTACTACCCTTAAGTACTAAAACTACTCCCAAAGTGATAGAGTTTAACTATAAAAGGGAAATACTGTTTTTACTTTGAAAAGCAATTTATCTTCACTTAATTACACTTGTTTCTTTTATTCCAAGCAAACTAGTGAAGAGGACATATTCTGAAGGACCAATAAGCTCAATATACTGAGCCATCAACTGCTTAGATCTCTTTATTTTCTTTCTAAGCAGTGACTCTGGACAGAGGAAAATAAAATAAAATAGAATGGTGCCAATATAGTAATTCTAGTGAAAGATTTATTCTTGCCTGCTAATTTCTCAGCTGGCAAAAGCAGGGTTGATTTTTCCTGGACCATCCTTCTAATATTAAGAAAAGTGGCTAAGACTTGTCAAGCATTTATTATATATCTGGCATTAGGCTAATAATGAATACAATTAGCTCATTTACTTACCATTGCAATGACCTCTTTCCTCATTTTAGATGAAGAAAATGCAGCCAGAAAGGCAAAACAAAATCCCCAAGACCTCCCTGTCATCATTGTGAAGACCCTCGTCTATTATGCCAATATCTGCTCCCACCTAGAATTAATTGTTCATCTATATTTTACTACACTGTACCACATACTGTCATCTCTGATCTCATATCTTCTGTGGAACGATATCCCACATCTTTCAAACTCATTTATAGGGACTTTCCACTCCACTCCCAAAGGACATCCTTTCATTTCTTGTTTTCTGATCAATGTTCATTGACTTGAAAGAAGGCATATTAAAAATCAGCATGGGCTTGACAAAGAGCTGGGACCATTAAAGGCTTTCATCTTCTTGATACCATCAAATCTGATCTGGTAACTAAGTTGCAAGAGCTCGCCCCATCTCATCTTTTCCCAAGGGGTCATTCCATAGAGAGGAACATGCATTTCTCTGCATGGACGGAAACTGAGACAGAGAATATCAATTCCCCATCTCCACATCAGCTTCTTTGGTCACCATTATGGAAGTTGCAGAGCGTTTTGCCATGTGTGATGTATGCTTCCATTGGCTATGTTTCTTTCTAATCTTTTCTGTCATGGATGACATGTAATTATCCTTGCATCCTCCTACTGTCTTTATCAGCTGCTCTAATAAGTCCTTGATGACAGGGGAAAAAAAGATAGTTGAGATCAGTGGAGAGAAGGGGAAATGGAGTGGAAGAGAAGAAAAAGCTGCTGTGAAACACAGGAAGCTAAAAGACTGGTATGTTAAGGGAATTCATTTTCATCAGCAATGCTTGCTGGAAGCACCCAGAATCCCATAGCCTCCCACTGCCTTTCTGTGCCCATCTGCATTTTCTGGATTTGGAAAAGAAACCGGGACTAAAGAAGTAGAAAGACCTTTGAACAAAGTTCTTGCCACTCCTAAAATGCATGATCCTCTGCAAAAAACTTACCTTGTTCCCAGTTTCTCCATCTATAAAATGGATAGACTCACGGAAATAAACAAAAAGATATAGCAAAGAAAAATTAAATTATGGCCCTTTGGACCCTGCTGCGGAGCGAGCATGATGGAAGAGCCCAAGGAAGCGCCCTTGGACTCCAAGCAGCCCACTGAACTAATTCCGGCAGAGACCAGAGACCAGAGACCCCACGGCTCGCTGAAACAGTGGGAACCGGGCATCCCCCAATTCTTTTAACCTCTCTCTCTCTCAACTCCTTCCTCCTGAGCACAGCGCAGGGGCCGCGGTTTTCCTGAGCGCAAAATGGAGACGCCGAGCCTCTCTCTAGGTTTCTCCATCTTATGAGCACCATAAAAGGGTAAAAGTTTGTAGTGATGTTATTTCTGGTTGTACTTTCCCTGGACTTTATACAGAAACCCAAAACCGCGCGGCCGCTACTGCGGCCGCACGACCTAATGTCATCTTAGCATCAGCAATATGAAATGGTTCCTTTTTAATGGGTCGGACTTTTGTGGGAGATCCTAACAAGAATAGTAAGTCTGTTGCTGAAATATTGAAGGCAATCAAAGTGGTAGCCATCTCTCTAGACTGAACTAAGCTATATCCCCACGCCGGCTGAGAAGAAATTTTCTTCTTTCTCGGGAAGAAACGCGGCGTGTCGTCAACTACAGTGTGATGTCCATTAAGCAAACAGACCTGGTGGCGTGGGAATGGGATATAAGGGGAAAAATTATGTACATGGAACAGTGGGACACTGGTGGAATCTCGAGCTGGAGCCGATACCAGCACAAGACCTTCGGTTCCAGAAACTGCTTGCAGACACTCTACTAGTCTATCAACTAAGCCAGAGCCCCACACCTGCTGATGATGGGAAATAACCATCCTTTTCGGTTTTTTTTCCCTTGTCAGGCAGCGTGGCGATTACTAAACAGGCGTGAACTCGGTGGCTCGGGGCAAGGGGGAAAAAGAAAAGTTATGTAAAAAACAGCGGGACTTAATATTTCTATATACTTAGCAGTGGAGAACTATCAAATGCCTCCTTGGCAATAGGACTGCTTTTCTTTTTTGGGGGAAACCCCAACAATGGTAGTGAGTTGTGTGTTGAAACATGGAATGTAATCGAGATAAGGCGTAAACGAAGTGAAACTTATCATGTACAAGGGTGGGGACTGGGGAGGTGGGAGGGGGCGGCAGGTATACTGGGGGGGTTGGTGATGGAAGATGGGCACTGGTGTAGGGAAGGGTGTTTGAGAATTGTATAACCGACATAATCCTGAGAACTATGTAACCCTCCACATGGTGATTCAATAAAATTAAAAATATATATATAAAAAAAAGAAAAATTAAATTATGTAAAAGCCCAAGAACAGAGAATGAAACATGGCATGTGTAATGTAAATACATATGAATGCTTGGATACATGAATGATAGCTCTTATTCCAAGATCCCTCATATTTACTCAATATTTAATATGGTTTTATAATTTTCATATATACATTACATATAATTTGGGCATGTTGTCAAGAGAAAAAATAGCTATTATTAATGAGCATATATTCACAGAGAGAAAAAAACCACTTGAAGAATGTTTATTTCTTGCTTAATACAAGAAGATAAAAAAGCTGGCTTGAAAGTGGCATGCTTCAAGAAGCTCTGTTAATATTTGAGGAGCATTTCATTAAGATCTAATAATTAGCAAACAGAAATGAATATTCTTGCTATCAAATCAAATTCTAGACAACTTTAAGAAGATGATATGAGCTTTAATAAATTTTTCACATCCTGAATTGATTTTCAATAAAACAAATTTTTTAGCAAAATGCATCTTTGATTTATCTTTGTCACTATTGATGCCATGTTATTTCCCTCGGGGAGGAAATTGTTCCAACAATAATTCTGGTGCATGCTAATATAGGTGAGAGGGGCTGGGGAGCGACCACAGGGACGCCCCGCCTGGTTGGATCCCTGGCCCTCCCTGCACCCTCCCAGCCCCACCAAATGCAGCTCTGGAGACCTGGAGAGCACGAAGGTGGCACCGCGGTTCCTGGGCACTGCTGGCCCCAGCTGCACCTCATCCTTGAACTCAACTCCCAGACCTGGTTGACCTCCAGGCTTGACCCTGAGCGCCTCTTGGAGGCCCCAAGAATGAAAAATAATAAATCAAATGGGATGAAAAGTAAAGTTCATCTTGCCTTTTCTTAACACTGGCACCGGGAAATTAAGACAGCGAAGAGGTGCCACTGATGAGCATCTTTGGTTTCTTTGCAAAACAGGGACAGCCACACAAAACAGGGACAGCTGGGTCACACTACTTGGAATGAGTCTCCCGTGGGCCAGCGTTCCCAGGAGATTCCTGCATCTGCTTCTAAGTCTCCCACCTAAGCAGTTTGGGGCAGAAAGCAGCACTGAGCCTCCGAGCCACTGCCTTCCCTCCTATGATGCATTTACAGCCTTCACTCGACGCTTCAAGTTCACCCGCCTTATTTCTGAGTTATCAAGTACCTGCTTTTCTTTGGAACCCCCCAGTCATCATGTCTTAACGCAGTTAAGCAATGAGGGGGATGCTACCTTTTTATTCCCCGAACTTTCACTTCTCCAAGACGGAGAGCTGCGCCTTAAGAGGAAAACAACGGGCTTTCCTACCACATAATACAGAGTGCTTTTGAGGCGCCGCTTTTGAGAAGTTACCATTATTTTACTTTTCTTGTGCCTGTCTTTGAAATTCCCTAGCGTCCTCGCAGTTTCATTTGGACACAGAATAGAGTACAAAATGGATCATGAGCAGACTCTGCTGAACTCGAATATCCTGTGGGAGTTTCCTTTGTGTGGCACGAGAATCTTCATTCATTGCCAGTTTCTATTTCTGAGAGGCTGCTCGAACAGCATCATATAGAAACATCGTGCAAGGATTTCAAGGGGGAGCGGATCATTTATGAATATGCCTCTAAGCCACTTGCAGGGGGTCCACACGAAGAGGTGTTCAGGGGACCATGAGATGCTGGGATCAAACGTGGTCCTCCATGGCAGAGTTCCGCCATTCAGCTCTGGCCCCCCCACATCATATTTAATTCATCAGCTGAAGTATATCAAGTTGGTTTTAATGAAACTATAACAAAGACAGGAGCATTCTTTTGTTGCTATTGTTGGGGTTTTTTTGGGGGGTGGGTGGGATGCAGCATACGCAACTGTTCTCATGTCTCACTCCCGACTCTGTGCTCAGGGATCACTCCTGGTGGGCTCACGGAACCCTATTTGATGTTGGGGATCAAACACAGCTGTGTGCAAAGCAAGCACCTTACCCAATGTGCTGTTGCTCCAGCCCCAAAGCTAGGGACACTCTCAGAAACAGAAAACTCAGGCTACCCGTTAATGTCATGAGATCCTCTGAAGTTAGCCATGAGTGATCCCTGAGCACCATCAGATGTGGCATATTTGTGATTTTATTTAAAATTATCTACATAGGTGGTATGAATTCGTAAAAGTGAATATTAAGGAGACTATACCTGATCATTTTTTTTTTGCTTTTAGGGTTACACCCAGCAATGCACAGGGGTTACTCCTGGCTCTGCACTCAGGAATTACCCTTGGCAGTGCTCAGGGAACCATATGGGATGCTGGGAATCAAATCCAGGTTGGCCGCGTGCAAGGCAAATGCCCTACGTGCTGTGCTATCGCTCCAGCCCCTATACCTGATCATTTTTAAGGATCACTCAACATCAATATCCAATGGAACCAGATACACATGCAACAAAGCACCTGCTTCTTTGCCACATCCCAATATAATGTTTTTACATTTAAAAAAATGTTACCATACATTAATTTTAAGTAACCATGTTATATCAGCCTACAGGTTTACTTTTGCTTTATAATTACAGGGTTTTGTAATCATTGTTGTGCTTGTGTCATAAAATAATTAGAAAATTATCCTCCATTTTCCATGCTCTAGAATTTCATACTTTTTAAAGTGTTAGTAGATATTTGGTTAAAACATCTCAAACTTTGCCTGTGGAGGAGTGAAGCTTAGCATATTTCTTTATTTCTCCTACAAAAATGTATCATTCTTGGTGTTGTGTTTTTACTGGCACAGGTTCTAATAAATTAAGTTTCCCTGTATGAATTTAATTTTTCATACAGATTTCAGTTATATTTGCACATGCAAATACACTTGAGGAAAGTAGTTTCTTGGTATCATTGAATTTCTTTTTATTTTAACTAAATTCCAATGTTATTTGCATGGATTTTAGAAAGTTTCTTTTGAATCATTTATTAGTTTCTGTTGTTAATCTCTACCCTCATTATAATCTGTGCACCTACTTGTGTGTATTTAATTTTCAGTCATCGGGGATTTGGTTCTTTTTAAAAGACAACTTTTGATATCATATTAATTCCCCTGTTTTAAAACAATTTTTAAATTTCTAACATTATTTCACTTTATGGTTTCCATTCACATTTCTTGTCAGATCATTAATTTTTATTATTTGTCTGAGTTATTTATGATAGAATTTGAGTTCATGGAAACTTCTTTGAGTTAATTTTTGAGGAGGCTTGGAACCCCCCAGTTCCAAATGGGGTTTTTTGAGGAGGCTTGGAACCACCCAGTGGGGTGCTTTGGTCATGCCTGGAAATTCTCAGGAACTACTCTTGACTCTGTGCTCAGGGACCACTCCTGGTGGTAGGGAGCCATATGTGGTGCCAGGGATTAAACCAGGATCTGCCAGATGTAAGACAAACACTTTACCCACTGTCTTATCTCTCTGGCCAAGTATTGTTATGTTTAGATTTTCACTATTTTCCCTATGAACCAAGATTGTGCCAGATGAGTTCTCTTGATGTTTATTTCTTTCACAATTATGAAATCGGCAACCCTAGAACTGTTTGCAAAGTCTTTCTATTCTGCTTCGTAGTAGTAACACTCTGTTACCGAAGGAGCCTTGCCTGGATTATTCTTCCATCTCCTCAGCCTCCTGTTGTGCCTTTTCTTGGAGGGTAGCCAAATTCAGAGAAGCACTTCCTGTGGGTCCAGAGCTTCTGCCCTGCTCTTTTAATCTTGATCATTTCTTTCACATCTTCTCATACTCCAACCCTTGCATTCTTGCCTTACTTTATGCTTTGGGGTTTCAGCTGGATCCTGTGTCACTGAAAATAGAGTGATGCTTCTGACCTGAGTCACCTTTACATTCCATTGTTTGGTTTGACAATAAGAGTGGCAAAAGACTAGAAACTTCACTTTATCCTAAATTTTTTTTAAATCTTATGTTTAATATCCTATTAATTTTTTTAAATCAGTGCTTTAAAATGTGGCAGCATAAATCCAAATTAGCTAAAATTGTGATTTCTCTGCTAATAGAATCTTACATCCTAATAAGATTTGAATTGTTTAGACAGAACTTTAAGCATGAAAGCCAAGGAGAAGACTTGGGAACATTTTGAAGCTAAGTGCATTACTGGGAAGGTCCAAGGACATCTTTATAAACAAAGACACTTCCTTAATATTCACCTTCTTCTGTCTTTTGTCACTTGAAATGGACTAGAGGAATGTGAGCACTTATCTTACTGAATCTTTTCTGGTTTTTTTGTTGCAGTTATTGTTGTTGTTTTTCTTGTTGGGACACACCTGGTGGGACACAATGCCATGATCCAAACCCAGGACCCACCCCACATCTGCAAGGCACGTCTTCCACCATTGCAGTCACAGCCCTGTCTCTCTTTTAAGAAATTATTACTTAGGAATAACATAATTATTAGCATGATTTATAAAACTGTTAATACCATAGTAATTATTTCTTTTTGGGTCACACTCGGTGGTGCACAGGGGCGTTATATTGCTCCTGGCTTTACACTCAGTAATTACTCCTGGTAGTACTTAGGGGACCATATGGGATGCTGAGAATCAAACCCAGGTCAGCTGTGTGCAAAGCAAATGCCCTACCCATTCTACTATTGCTCCAGCCCCAGTAATAGTAATTATCACAATCACGAAATCCCATTGATCATCGATTTCTCGAGCGGGCTCAGTAACCTCTCCATTCGTCCTATCCCTGAGATTTTAGAAGCCTCTCTCCATTCAGCCTTCCCAATGATGCCACATTGGAGGCTCTTTCAGGGTCAGGGGAATGAGATCCAGCTTGTTACTGGCCTTAGCATATGAATACACCATGGGAAACTTTCAAGGCTGTTCCATGTGGATAGGAAACTCTCAGTAGCTTGCTAGTTTCTCCCAGAGGGAGAGGTAGGTTATAAGATATTGCGCTGCTGCAAAGCGGCCGAACGCTTCTAGGAGCTTGCTTTTAAGTCTCTGGATGTTGGCCGTTGATGGGATTACACACACCTGGGTTCCTCTGCCGATACCTTCGTGTGTGAGGCTTGTCCGAACGTGTGGAGAGGGGCCTTGAGCATAGCTGTGGCTAGGTTCCGGTGGCCTTTGGCCGCTGGGAGCTCTGCTCGGGGAAGGGAGGGAAGCTGGAGCCCATCCCCTCTGAGGGGCCCCGGGGAAGATAGCCAGGCGTGCAGGCAAGAGACTCTCTGCATCGCTCTCTTCTGGGAGCTTGCTTTTAAGTCTCTGGGTGTTGGCTGTTGATGGGATTACACACACCTGGGTTCCTGAATAATTCCTGAATAGTAATTATCAACATGATTTATAGTGCTATTAAAAGTACTGTTTTAGGCACATAATGTTCCTACACCACACCCACCACCAGAGTGTCACCAACCCACCACCACTGTCTTGGGGTCCCCTCTTGTACCCCTAATCCCTCCCTTTGAAAACTTAGTTCTGTAGCTTGGCTCTCAGGTTCTGTAATCACTGGCTTATTTTTATTTCATTACTGTTTCTTTATATTCCCCATAAGAGAGAGCACTCAGTATTCGTCCTCCCTTTCACTCACTTCACTCAGCAAATACTCTCCGGTTCCATCCACGTTGCAGTGAGTTGCAGGATTTCATCTTCTCTTACAGTTGAGCGACTGTCCTTTGTGTATATAAGACCAGGTTTCTTTATCCATTCCACTGTTCTTGAGCATTTGAATCATTTCCAGATCTTCTTCATTGTGGATAGCACTATATGAACATAGGTGTGCAAATACCTTTGCAAATTAATATTTGGGGCTCTTGGAATCTTACCTCCCTAAATAAAACCCCATTAGACAATAACACTGGCCTGCATTCTTCCTCTCACTCACTCTCCCATAGGAAAAGGTATGATTTTTCTTATTGCTTAATTAAAAGCCTTTTTTACTGTTGGTTATGAGCTTTTCAGAGGTGTCATTTTGTTCTGTTTTGCAATAACTGTCTTTCAAGGAGGAAGGAAGGAAGGAAGGAAGGAAGGAAGGAAGGAAGGAAGGAAGGAAGGAAGGAAGGAAGGAAGGAAGGAAGGAAGGAAGGAAGGAAGGAAGGAAGGAAGGGAGGGAGGGAGGGAGGAAGGGAGGGAGGGAAGTAGGGAGGGAGGGAGGGAGGGAGGGAAGTAGGGAGGGAGGGAGGGAAGTAGGGAGGGAGGAAGGGAGGAAGGGAGGGAGGGAGGAAGGGAGAGAGGAGATATTTTTATTACTTTTTTAAAAAGGAGATCAGGAAGGGAAATGAAGGGAAAAATAGCAATAAAACCTAAATCTACAAAAAAAAATTCTATGTAGAAATAAGTACCAGGAGGTTGACTCCATGGCTTGGAGGCTGGCCTCACATTCTGGGGAAAGGGCAACTCAGAGAAGGGATCACCAACTTTAATGCAGTTGAAGGCCATGTGGGGGAAGGGAATTGCGGGCTGAATGAGGGTTAGAGACTGAGCACAGTGGCCACTCAACACCTTTATTGCAAAACACAACAGCTAATTAGAGAAAGAGAACAGAAGGGGATGCCCTGCCACAGTGGCAGGGTGGGGTGGGGGGAGATGGGATTGGGGAGGGTGGGAGGGATGCTGGGTTTACTGGTGGTGGAGAATGGGCACTGGTGAAGGGATGGGTTCCCGAACTTTGTATGAAGGAAGCATAAGCACAAAAGTGTATACATCTGTAACTGTACCCTCACAGTGATTCACTAATTAAAAATAAATAAATTTAAATTAAAAAAAATAAAATAAAAATTAAAAAATAAAAACAAACAAAAAATTCTAAAAACACTTCTCACAATTTAATAAGAAACTGTACTTTAAATTATTTAAAATTGTCTACCAATTTTTAACTTCAAAACTGTTGGGCTTTCTATGTTTTACTTCTTTTAGTATGTAAGTATTGATGATGCAGTAATAAATAAACCTATTGTCTGATGAGGTCTGAAAATTTACAAATTTTTACAGCTGGGAAAGAGATTGTGTGGTCTGGAAAGGTAACTTATCTAATTATTCTTATTAAATTGTCATGTAAGAATGTATTTTTAAGGGATACTCACCAGAATCATTTTAGTTGTAGACTCGCCTCAATTCTGTGTCACAGCTCACTGGAGCTCTGTTAGAGAGTAACCACTCCAAGTCCAGGACCTCTGAGCAGCAGATCTAAGAGAGGTTGCGGCGCTATGATTATTTTATTTTAGCGATAGCGCAGCCAGCAGGGCATTTGTCTTGCACTCGGGTGACCCGAGTTCGACTCCTCCGCCCTCTCGGAGAGACTGGCAAGCTACCAAGAGCATCTTCCCCCCACAGCAGAGCCTGGCAAGCTACCCGTGGCATGTTCAATATGCCAAAAACAGTAATAACAAGACTCACGATGGAGACGTTACAGGTGCCCGCTCGAGTAAATCGATGAGGAACGGGATGACAGTGACAATGATTTTATTTTATTATTGAATCACTGTGAGATACAGTTACAAAGCTTTCATGTTTGAGTTTCAATCGTACAATGATCAAACACCCATCCCTCCACCAGTGCACATTCTCCATCACCAGTGTCCGCAGTATACCCCCCTTTCCAGCCCTCCCCCTGCCTCCAGGCAGACAATTTTCCCCATTCTCTCTCTACTTTGGGGCATTATGGCTTGCAATACAGATATTGAGAAGTTATCGCGTTTGATCAATTATCTACTTTCAGCACACATCTCCCACCCCGAATGATTCTTCCAACCATCATTGTCTTAGTGATCCCTTCTCTATTCCAGCTGCCTTCTCCCTCAGCTCATGAGGAAGGCTTCCAACTTGTATCACTTGTCATCCCGTTGATCTTCAATTTGCTCGAGTGGGTGCCAGTAACATCTCCATTTGTCCCTGTCGAGTGCTAGTGTAGCCTAGTGGTATCTGCTTGGTCCAGGAACACGAAGAGCCTCAAACCGTTCTTTCAATGTTTTGACGAAGAAGTCTGACCATCTCGTAGGTGGGTGGCCACGTGATCTTTTGACGTCCAGTGGAATCCCGTTGGTAACAGCTCTAGTCCAGCAGTCATCTCTAAATCACATTACTTGTCCAGCTCATCTGATTTTCGATGCCTTGGCAAATGAGACAGCATCCCTGATTCTTGATCTTCAACAGAGGTTGGAACTCTTGATTTCTTCTCTCACTTGAGTAAAATGTGATATTAAAACCATAGCTCTTTCGATTCCTCCTGGAAAATTTTGCTTAAGTTTTATTCAAGTCAAAGAACTGAACACTTTTTAAAATGCTAAAGTGGCCCTTTGGATCCGGCTGCGGAGCGAGCATGATGGAAGAGCCCAGGGGAGCGCCCTTGGACTCCAGGCAGCCCACTGAACTAATTCCGGCATGGGACCAGAGACCCCACGGTGCGCTGAAACAGTGGGACCCGGGCATCCCCCAATTCTTTTAACCTGTCTCTCTCTCTCAACTCCTCCCTCCTGAACACAGCTCAGGACTTCTCCATCTTATGAGCACCATAAAAGGGTAAAAGTTTGTAGTGATGTTATTTCTGGTTGTACTTTCCCTGGACTTTATACAGAAACCCAAAACCTAATGTCATCTTAGCATCAGCAATATGTAATGGTTCGCTTTTAATGGGTCGGACTTTTGTGGGAGATCCTAACAAGAATAGTAAGTCTGTTGCTGAAATATTGAAGGCAATCAAAACGGTAGCCATCTCTCTAGACTAAACTAAGCTATATCCCCACGCCAGCTGAGAAGAAATTTTCTTCTTTCTCGGGAAGAAACGCGGCTTATCGTCAACTACAGTGTGATGTCCATTAAGCAAACAGAACTGGTGGCGTGGGAATGGGATATAAGGGGAAAAATTATGTACATGGAACAGTGGGACGCTGGTGGAATCTCGAGCCGGAGCCGATACCAGCGCAAGACCTTCGGTTCCAGAAACTGCTTCCAGACACTCTACTAGACTATCAACTAAGCCAGAGCCCCACGTCTGCTGATGACGGGAAATAACCATCCTTTTCGTTTTTCTTTTTTCCCTTGTCAGGCAGCGTGGCGATTACTAAACAGGCGGGAACTCGGTGGCGCGGGGCAAGGGGGAAAAAGAAAAGTTATGTAACAAACAGCGGGACTTAATATCTCTATATTCTTAGCAGTGGAGAACTATCAAATGCCTCCTTGGCAATAGGACTGCTTTTCTTTTTGGGGGGAAACCCCAACAACGGTAGTGAGTTGTGTGTTGAAACATGGAATGTAATCGAGATAAGGCATAAACGAAGTGAAACTTATCAAGTACAAGGGTGGGGACTGGGGAGGTGGGAGGGGGCGGCAGGTATACTGGGGGGGTTGGTGATGGAGGATGGGCACTGGTGAAGGGAAGGGTGTTTGAGAATTGTATAACCGGCATAATCCTGAGAACTATGTAACCCTCCACATGGTGATTCAATAAAATTAAAAAAAAAATAAAATAAAATAAAATAAAATGCTAAAGTGTACTGTTAAGTTGGAGCTAGGGCTTTAACTTGAGGGATTAAGGAGAGCTTTAGTCTCTGGACATGTCTCCTATAAAAATAAAAAAAGAAAAAATCTTTAAATGAAAAATGGAAAAAAATATAAAAATTGAATAGAACTATGTAAAAAATTATAAAACGAGGTTTGATTAGTAGTTCAAAATATTCTTGTGAAGAAAAACCCAGGATTGATTGGATTATCTTATAAACCCTATCAGATTTATCAACTCTCTCAAAAATTGGGAACAGGAAACACTTCCAGACTCATTCTTTGAATACAAAGTAATGTGGTACCCAAATCAGAAAAGTGATTACAGAAACAAAAAGATTAAAAATGAAAACAAATTTATGGTACAATAATTCTAACAAACATAGATATTATCATCGCCAACAAAAAATAGCTAAAAGAAAATCAGAATTATGCCTATAGGACTTCATCTTTCACCAAATACATTTTTTGCCCATGTATGTATGATAGCACTTAAAACTCAATTTATTTTACATACCATATTAATAGAATTAATGACCAAAAAACTATTTCAAGAGGTGAGAGAAATTCAATAAATTCTAACAACAATTCATAATATAAACTCCTAAAAGTTTAGCAACATAGAAATTTAAAGACAATTTAATTAGTCTGATAAAGTACTGTCACTGTATCGCTGTCATCCTGTTGTTCATCAATTTGCTCGAGCGGGCACCAGTAACATCTCCATTGTAAGACTTCTTATTACTGTTTTTGGCATATCTATTCTGCCACGAGTAGCTCTGCTGTGCAGGCGAGATACTCTCAGTAGCTTCCCGGGTTCTCCAAGAGGGCAGAAGAATTGAACCCGGGTCAGCCGTGTGTAAGGCAAATGCCCTACCCTCTGTGCTATCGCTCCTGCCGTAAATCCTGAGATGATAAAGAACTCAGAGAACTACGAAGAGAATCCTGTGGAGATCTCAGAGTGTTGAGAGAGGAAGGTAGGGCTTGAGATGAGAACCTAAATGTCTCGTGGCTGTTCAGTGCTAAGAAAAGTGCCCCAAGGATGCTACCAAGACCAGTCTCGCAGCAGAAGTTACCTGCCCCAGGTGCAAGGCAAAGGCCTTACCCGCTGTGCTATCACTCCAGCCCTAAGAAAAACAGATAACATCACACTTAATGGTGAAAACTGTCTTTTCGAAACTTCAGGGACATGAATAATGTAAACTCTACTCCTAACACCCCCATATAGGAACAACTCAAATTTCCACCCAAAGGGACTAAATAAGCAAATTGCAGCATATCCACACAATGTAATGTTGCCCATCAAAGCAAAGAACAAAAGCACAGCTGCATTCAACAGTCAGAAAAAAGATCAAGTGGGCTTGAACTTGATGCCAGCAAAGAACCCATCAGAGCCTCTTTCTCTCCCAAAGGCTCAGCTAAAAAGCTACAGAAAATATAAAAATCACAACAAAGGACTCAAAGAAGTGAAGAATAACAGATAGTCTAGAGATGGAATTATTCTTTTTTTCTTTTTGGATCACACCCAGCAATGCTCAGGGGTTACTTCTGGCTCTGTGCTCAGGAATTACCCCTGGCAGTGCTTGGGGACCATATGGGATGCTGGGGATTGAACCCGGGTCAGCCACATGCACAGCAAACACCCTACCTGCTGTGATATCGCTCCAGCCCCTGGAACTAAAATCTTAAAGAAAAGCTGAGTATTTTCTGGCCATTCCTTTATATATATATATAAAGGAATGTATATATGTATATATATATATGCTTTTTAATTCCAAGTTCATGTCCCAAACTGTCACTGTCACTGTCATCCCGTTGCTCATCAATTTGCTCGAGTGGGCACCAGTAATATCTCCGTTGTGAGACTTGTTACTGTTTTTGGCATATCGAATACACCACGGGTAGCTTGCCAGGCTCTGCCGTGCAGGCAAGATACTCTCAGTAGCTTGCTGGGATCTCTGAGAGGGCCAGAGGAATTGAACCCAGGTCAGCCGTGTGTAAGGCAAATGCCCTACCCACTGTGCTATCGTTCCTGCCCTAAATCCTGAGATGATAAAGAATTCAGAGAATTATGAAGAGAATCCTGTGGAGACCCCAGAGTGTTGAGAAAGGAAGGTAGGGCTTGAGATGAGAACTTAAATGTCTCGTGGCTGTCCACTGCTATGAAACAGTGCCCCAAGGATGTTACTAAGACCAGTCTCTCAGCAGAAGTTAGCTACCCCAGGTGTGATCTGAAATTACCTGACATATGAAGAACCATGAAGCTACAACCAGTTCACAAGGGGAAAGGAAACTATAGAACACAACGAAGGTGATATTTTTATTTTCTAAAAATAAAAAAAAGCTTGAAAATGACCCAGGTATTTGGGAATTTGAAAACAAATGGCTCCTGAATCAAAGCAGAGGTCTCAAGGGAATTAGTAAATATTCTGATGTGAATGCACATATCAGATGGGCCGGACATGTAATGTGATTCAGAGACAACCGCTGGACTAGAGCTGTTACCAACTGGATTCCACGGGACGTCAAAAGACCGCGTGGCCGCCCACCAACGAGATGGTCAGACTTCTTCGTCAAAACCCTGAATGAATGGTTTGAGGCACTTCCTGTCCCTGGATCGAGCAGATGTCATTGGGCTACACTAGTACACGACAGGGATGAATAGAGACGTTACTGGCACCCGCTTGAGCAAATTGAAGATCAATGGGAAGACAAGTGATACAAGTGATACAAGTGAATGCAATTTTCATTGTAATGAAAGTAAAACGCATTACAATGTGCAGGATGCTACTCAACACGGCATTGGAGAAACACTGACAGTATTAACTGCCTACATTAAAAATAATAACAGGTCTTAATCTCAATCTAAATTTACACCCAAACTAGAATAAGGGTGAAAAGCACAGAATAAGCAAAAATAAAAATGTGCATTAACCCTTTCTGTTGGAACACGTTTCTTAAAATGGGTGAGGTATTTGCCATGCTCACAACTGACCCACATTTGAATCCCAGCACCCCAGTCTGTACCCCAAGCCTCCCAACACAGCCAGGTGTGGCCCAAGACAAGGAAAGAAGAAAGGAAGGAAGGAAGGAAGGAAGGAAGGAAGGAAGGAAGGAAGGAAGGAAGGAAGGAAGGAAGGAAGGAAGGAAGGAAGGAAGGAAGGAAGGAAGGAAGGAAGGAGGGAGGGAGGGAATTAAAGAATTTTTTTAATTTTCAGAGAAAATTTTTATTTAACTTTTTATTTGATCAAGTTTGTCATCTAAGAGCTCTGTGCATTAGTTTCAACTTGTGGAAACAGGGGAAAGAAAATAAAAACAATAGAGTCATTCAAAGCCCTCCTAATGGAGTTAGCAGCCCTAGACTCAGCTGACAGGAAGCTGCCTCCCCTCTGTTGGGCCATCCCTGTTACTAGTCACTGCCCCAGGCTTCTGAGTAGCTCCAGCCACTGCCCAGACCCCTCCCCCACCAGACTGTAACCGCCCCCCTGAGTCATTTAGAACCTTCCCAACCCCTGCACACAACAGTCTCTCGTCCAACACTAAGTTTGTGTGACCTTTTTGTGTTAATCACACAAACTTGGTTTTGGAACTGGTGCACTTGGCCGTTGTCCTCTTAGGGAGTTCGCATTTGGTTGCAGTGCCGACATGTACTCGTAAGAGCCTCTCTTCACTTGTGGTGTTCACACACATTTGGGTTGCAATGCTCGCCCAAGACTGCACACTGTTTTTGTGCCACTGGGGATCCCAAACCACGAAGCTGCTGGGATACTCTGACTTGAGTGGCAGTGCCAGTGTTTGAACTTGAGCCCCACTGGCCTCAAGCTTGCAAATCACACTCTCTTCCCACTGAGCTATCACAGACCCTGGAAGTTTCCTTTTAGCATTTTCCTTAATACATACACAAGGCCATCTTCATACTTCCTACTATCTGAAACTTTCTTGATGGGTTTTTGTTTCCTATAATATGATACCTCTTGTTGACAAGAACTAAGAATAAGGGAGTTCAAATGACCCTCAAGATTCTGGTCTCAAATGACAATGCATCCCGTATCAACCCATTTCAGAGAAACTGGAGCATTTATGCAACTTTACTAGCCATTGTATTGGGTCTTTGGTTCCCCAGTCAAGACACAACAGTTTAGGAATTTCAGGAAAGAGGTTAAGATCTGAATCCATTGGGGAACACTGTACCAGGAACATTGTACACAAAACCTTTCTCCGTGGAGAAACCTGCCACAAACATGAGTTAAAAAATTCTGTAGAAGACTTTCCTGAGGTGGAGGATTATTTTTTGTTATTGTAGCTCATTTACTCCATAGCTTTTAATGTAGCTCATCTTTCCAAAGGGACATTTCTCTGCTTTTTCCTTATACAAGGTGGATTCTGTTAACTTTCCTAAATTGCATGATTACTCAGTTTTGAATCTTTATGGGGGAAATCTGAAATTCATGTAAGCAGGCCCCCTGGGACTTTATAGGGTGTTGGAACAGAGGGTATTTTTTTTCTGGCTTCCTTCATAAGAGTCATCTGTGAAAATACATGTGATTTATAAACAAATTTTAGAATCTCCCTCCCAATCAATATAAAAAGGAAATTTTCATTTTTTTCATTTTCACATTTCATTTCACATTTTCACATTTCACATACTTTCATTTTCAAAATTTATCAATTTTGAAGAAAATTGAATAAAAAGGAGCCATGAATACATGACTATGGCTGTCTGTCCTGTTTATTTTGTTTAAGGCTGTGGATTATTTTTCACTGACAAACTAAAATTAAGGACTTCTGCCTGTGAGGGGTGTTTTCTCTGACATATCCCAATATTTGTTGGGTGTTCTTTCTTGGAAAGTACCAAAATTTTATAGTGGAGCAAAATTGAGCTTGTATGATTTGTTTCAGATGATTGCAAAGTGTTTCCTTCCTGCTATCATGCCTTTGAAACATAACAACTTTCTAGGTAGAACTCACTTTCTCTAATTAAATCTAACTTCACCAGGTGGCTCTTTGATAAATAAGACAGAAGAGAATGTGATGTGAATAAGACTTTAAAAAGTATTTATGTAATCATTTTTCTCTGCTTTTAGTGCCCTTGAAATCCTTGGGTCACCATGTGATCAGATCGAGCTAGCCTGCTAAGAGATGACAGATGTCCTCAAGATAATCACCCGTATAGCTAAAGCCAAGGTTCCAGATACATTAGGGAAAACAACTAAGAAGAGATAGCTCTGACCAGACACTGCCCAGGAGATTTCAAAGTTAGCATACAGAATCATGAACTAAACAAATGTTGTGGTCATTCTAACTCACTAATTTGAGTAAAGGGGAAGTGGCTTATTTCAGAGAAAAGATTAATCAGTAGAGCAAACAACTGGTTGTTTCACTTAGTCAGAACAAAGTTATAAAGCTAGGGTTTGACTACAAAATTTCTCAAAAACAAAACTCTTCAGGATTCATCAAACTAAAATGACAGAACTACCATGGGAGACCTGTGGAATATTTTCCCTTTAAAAATCAGGTCTGATAGAGGGACTGCACTCATTTGTGGAGTGTAGGTAGCATCACATGAGGCTGACACCCAAGGACGGTTGCTACAAGGGCCAGGGGGACTGCCCCATAGCTGGAAGCCTGCTTCATGAGTGGAGTGGAGAAGGCAGATGGAATAGAGAAGGGATCACTAAGAAAAAGATAGCTGGAGGAACCAGTTGGGAAGGGAGATGCATGCCGAAAGTAGATAATGGACCAAGCATGATGACCTCTCAGTGTCTGTGTTGCAAACCATAATGCCCAAAAGTAGAGAAAGAGTATGAAGAATATTGTCTGCCATGGGGGCAGGCGGAGGGTGGGAAAGGGGGAGTATACACGGGATATTGGTGGTGGTAAATGTGCACTGGTGGAGGGATGGGTGTTTAATCATTGTGATATTGCAACCCAAATATGAAAGCTTGTAACTATCTCACGGTGATTCAATAAAATTTAAATTTTTTTTTAAAAAATCAGGTCTTTCAAGTCTTCAGATCTGGGTCAAATTACAGAGACAATCACACTTGATTTGATGGCCATGTTAAGGGGTCTTCTTTTCAAAAGATGTGGAAATGCTTTATTCTGAGCCCAAATCTATTCTCTACCCAACTTTTTTCCACAGGAAGAGCCACGCCACTCTATAGAGCTCTGACTCAGGCTCCAGGTCAAAATGCTGTCCCTTCAGCTATCAATATCTTGTGAGACAAGCTTCCTGCACTGTTCCCTTCTCAAGTGCCAACCTTCTTTCACCTCAGCCGCCAGCTTCCTGTGGGACAAGCTTCTCACAACTTGCTTTTATGAGCCCATGAAGCCTGTGTCCCTCTACGTTCCTACTACCAACAATGAAATTAAGAAGTTGGCTCTATTGTCATTTGATAATAAAATATGGGTTACTAAAAGTCACTCCAGGGGAACGTATTTTTTTAAGGTTTTCAGGATTCTATTCTCACGAACTGGGAAGCTGGAGACCTAGGGTAGTCTCTGAAAGGGTGCTTCGCTGTCCCATCACTTTATTTTAGGGTAACTTTGCACTGCCTTGGTCCAAGTTCTGAGGTTTCAATGAGCATAAAATCCATAAGGAAGAGTCATTCTGTCGATCACCCCCACAATACAACCTGCCAGAAAAAATGCTTTTCAGTTTGATAGCCACTTGACTATGAGTCATACATTTTTTAAAGTAATTCTCCAGTATGAATTTGGTGTTTGCTTTTAGTAATTTGTTTTGAAGTAACTTCTGGGTGGTGGTTCTTGATTTCTTAAAAAGTATATAGAAAAGTATTTTATTTCTGGAAATAAAAATCAAGTAAATATATGTGCATATACTCTGAAAAGCAGTAAATCCAGCGGTGGTCAAGTTACTCACAGCTTTTGCCGTCCCCCTTTCTTCCTAAAAGTGTATCTTCTGCCTTGAGCACATGGAAATTACAACCTGTGACCAGGCTGATGAAGATGAAAAACAGGAGAAAAACAGTGGTAGGGATAGAAAGCAGAGTTTGAAGTCCCTCCATCCCCAGAGTATTTTATCATGGAGTCTAAATGAAGGACCTAATTGGAAACAGCATTGATCAAAGGTAAAACTAGGTCCAGATGATTTTTCATTCTGTTGGCATAGTGTCTGTTCTGAACTTTGTCCCTTTGTTCTGTTTTGGTGACAAAATTCAAGACCCAGTGGACTACATAGTTTCGTGTGCAGAATGAGGTCAGTATTATAACAGCCTGTCCCTGTTACACTCCCCCCTCTGCCAGCTGAAAGAAAGTCTGAGCCAACATGCGTGGTGCTCAAGATACTGTGAGGTTGAAAATAATATCAGAAAACTAAGCATATAGTTTGATTATTACAAGGCATGATTACGTGTATGGATCTCCATTTATATTGATTTAGAGTACAGATGTTAGGGTCCTTTGAAAATAAGACGGATTTTTAAGTCAGGAGAACAAAGCATGTGATGTTTTCCAAGGAAATAAGAGCATGGCTGGGGGTTTTTTTTGCTTTGTTTTGTTTTATTTGTTTGTTTTCCTGAGCTCTGGACAACAGAGGGAAGAGTTGTCCAGTTGCCGGGAAAGAACAGGGACCAACACTGGGCTTGAGTGGGGTTCCCATCAGGAGAACTCACCCTCATTACCTTATCTCAAAGACCCAGCTCCACATACCATCACATTCAGGGTTGGGGTTTTAAAATGGTCATCTGAAGGGTAGGAAGGGGACATGTTTCAGTGCATAGCAACCTAGAAACCTTGGGCCAGAGAAGAATAAAATGTTCAAGCATTTTATTGACAGGGACATAGCTGAAGAATGCAAAGAATTACTCAGCTGAGAACCTACTGGCCAATGAGGAACAAGGTGAACATAACAGTGAATATGATAATAATAGATTGTAAACCGTTGGATACAGTGTTATCACACAAACAGATCTATTCAAATAAACGCATTAAACATTTGACAATGGAGAGTCACAGCTTGCAAATCTTTACACAATACTTGGCTAAGTGATCACAGCAAATAAAAACCCTGAATGACCCACAGGGATGGGGGAGGGAGGATAGCGAACAGAGCAGCCATTCTGATATTCCTACTGAATAGAGCAGAAGGAAACATCAAACAAATTCATATTGAGAGATATTCTAAAAAATAAACTTCTCTGCAGCCTCTACAAGTGCCAACATCAAAATCAACAAAGGACCAAGGAGCAATCTGAGATGGAAGAAGACTAAAAAGATGTGACAATGAAATGAAAGCATATCTTTTCACTAGAAAGGTCAACGGGCAAAACATGAACAGGAGGTTCTAAGCTAGAGCAGCAGCATACTGACGTTCATTTCCTAGCTTCTTGTGGTTGCTCTCCTAGTAGGTTTCACTGCAGACAACTAAAGAGATGGAAGTGGAGGCCACACAATTTCTGCTTCTATTTGGGTTTGTTCAAGAGGCTTCACCTAAAGAAAACGTGACCTCCACTTAAATGCAGATGAGAGTCCTGTTTGAGGAAATCCTTGTCACAGTACGAGGAGGAACTGGTTGATGAAGCGTGAGAGAGCAAGCAACTCTGATTGCAAATATGGCTGCAGACTCTGTCTAATAGCTCTGGGGGAGCAACATTGACTCTAGTTGAAAATGTTTGGGTGAACTCACTGAAGCATGTATTATCCTTAGGCATTTGCTGTGAAAACTGCTAGGAAACCAACTTTGCAGGAAGTCATATAATAATCAATGCAAAGACTGATAGATATGGCAGAAAAACTCTACTATCATCAAGTGTGTGAACTTCTTGATGCATGGAGTGACGGACCCTAAGGTATGTATTTCTCATTTTATGTATGAGGAAGGCTCCGCTCTCTTCTCTCACTTGAGACGTGTATCTCGGGCCCCAGTAGGCACATGTGACTTTTTTACACTCCCACCAGGACATTCTCCAAGCTCCTTCTGGTGTGTCTGTACAAACCTGCAGTCTTAGCTTTACTTTTATTGTTCAAAGTAGCAGTTGGCTACTGCTCCCATAGAAAATGCATGTCTTATTTGTTTTCTGCACACTCACTTCCCCTTTCTTATTCTAGCCACAAAAAATAGCTTTATAAAAACGGATAACACACTGAAATGTTTATTGGCCCCCTTTCTTCCCTATGATTACCCAGGAGAAAGGTATGACAGAAAACACAATTGTAAAAGGTCAAGTATTACCTCCCGAATAAAAGCAGCAGGAATATTGCCTCTAAAGTTATACATTTATGTGTTCAGAGATGAGCCTGTATGGAAAAGGCTGATCAAAGGCAATGATTGAAAGAGATCCCCCAGTCTTACATCTTCTAAGAAGTGATAGCTGTGTCCTTCTGAATCAATACTTTCAACTGAATTGGAACTAGAATTTCTAACAGCCCAGATGTTGTGATGTAAACAATTAGCAGGCTATCTATCTGATAAACTGATCCGGTTTTTTTCCTCTTTCTCCATGGGGAGAATGGCTCTGCAGCTCAGTAATCGCTGCAGTGAATACCAGGGCACTGGTACTGCCTTTACTCATCTAACAGTGATTGACCTGGTAGGTCACTGGTTACCCTGACACTGTGAAGATGCTAGGGAGAAGTCTACACCAAACTCCAAAACTGTATTTAGGAGTGCAAAATAAAGGGTAAAACAAGTGTGGATGTAGTCTGGGTGAGACAGAGGGGTTAAAGATAGAGGAAAGACCTCAGACAAAAAGTTTCGTGTCAAAAGAATATTTTAAATTTTGTTATAGGTGAAATGGTTGTGCTCTACTCCCCTCAAATCTGTATGTTAAAGCCCTAATGTCCAACATGGTAATATCTGGATGTGGGTACTTTGGCTTCTTTGGGTTTATTTTTTTTTTTTGCTTTACTTTTTAAATTTATTATTATTGCTGTTGTTGGTTGGGAGCCACACCCAGCAGTGTTCAGGGCTTATTCCTGGCTCTGTGCTCAGGAGTCACTCTTAGTGTTACTTGGGGAACATATACAGTGCCATAGACCAAACCCAGGTTGACTATGTGCAAGACAAGCTCCCTACCCGTTGTACTCTTTCTCCAGCGCCAGTTGTTATTTGTTTAATAAGCCATATTTGTATGGAGGAACAGCCGTGTCAGAACCAGAATCAAACTCAGAGCCTTCAACACGTTAAGCACGTGCTCTACCACCTGAGTGAGAGGTGTAGTTAGTGATTTGTGATAGGATTCATGGCCTTGTGGAAGATCAACCTCTCTTCTCTCTCTCCCTGCCCTCTTGCCACCTCCTCCTCTTACCCCAATTTTTCTTTATTTGAGGGTACCAGGAAAAGGCAACATGAACACACAACAGGGAAACAGTTGTCCACAAGACAAAAGGTAGGTTCTCACCAGCTTCAGCAAATATTACAGCACCTGATCTTGAACTTACCGGTCTCCAGGACTAGCAGAGGTAAGTTTGTCACTTGGGCTATGATATTCTGTTTCAATGATCCAAACTACTAGAACGCTTTCTCTCCTCAATGTCAACAATCCCATGGACTCTGTTCTTACGACTATGACTCTTGTAACAGTCTATGCATGTCCTGTACTCTTGTAAAATGAGCAGCCACGTGGCTATCTTGAATAATAACATTTCTGTCTATAACTTCCAGTGGCCTTTCCTTGGTTGAAAACGCGGAACGCACATACAACCAACAGCTTACAATCCCCTGTTAACAAAGCTAATGAAGTTAAGGTTGCTCTCTTAATTTTATTTGCCTTTTCATTTTCTCAACATTGAGGAAAAGAAAATTAGATCAAAATTAATGTTTGGGCTCAAGAGACATTGGACTTCATGCCTAGTCTCTTTATTACTCCAAATGTAATTAAGTATGCTGACTTCAATAAATATACCTTCTGGTATGCATGCATTGATTTCAACAGTAATGAGTTTGCATTCATTATAATTTATTTTAGCCAGATAACTAATACCACTCTTGTTTATTTCTTCAATCATGAAAAAGAATGAGTGTTTGCTTATTTGTTTGCACATGCTGATGATTCAATGGCCTTTTGTTTGCTGCTAAATTGCAGTATAAAATAAGGTACAGGCTAAATGGGAGCTTCAAATCTTCTATCATTGATCTACTGTTCAGGCCCAAGAGCACGGAAACCGTGCCTTATGATGACCCAGGTACATCCATTTTCTTTCTAACCCATGCAATGGGACTCTTAAAATCACTAAGCTACTGGGTAGGCATCTTAAGAATAATCACTCACAGTTTTAAATGCCAAAGATTCACCTTGATGATGACTTTAAGTTTCATAAGTGAATGTTGCTGCTTGGCAATCCAGGTTTTATCAAGCTTGTGATTTGCTCTATGCCTCTCATCTCTTTCTCTACTGCTTCTATTTGATTGATGCTAGTGTTTTTGCCCCTTTTACACAGCTAAATGCCTGCCCCCTTGCTGGATCTTCATAGTTAGGACAAGAAAAAAAATACAGAATATTCAGAGGGCAAACTGCACTTTTTTAAATTTATCAATCACTTTTTCCTCTTTTTATCTTTTATTTGCTCCAGAGAAAGTAAGTATGTATTGATGTGTGTATATACACAGATATATATTTGCATATGTATGAATACTTGCATATGTATGTAATTGCATAATTTATAAAACACATTTGTGTCATATCAATCTGTATGCGACATACAGACGTCAATGTGTAATATAGTTTCTACTGTATAATTTATATCTGACCTTACCCAGCAACACAACTCCTTGCTAGGTGCCAGTGCTAGGTGTTGTGGATGGATATATCACAAAGCTGGCTCGCTTGGTTACGAAGGCTAGTTAATCAGCCTCCTTTATAGCTGTAAAGATGACTCCTAAAAGCAGAATTTATTTCTGGAAATGAAGAGTACCCTCCATGGAAACCTAGTGTTGTTTCAAGAGTTCTCCTCACTGAGACAGACCCACTCCCATCACCTTCTAGTAGAAATGAGTGTCCGGCAGGAACGCAGTGCATAATCCTCAGAGGAGTACATTAGCCACAGCAGCAGGTGGGCAGAGGACACAAAAATCAAAGAAAATAGAATTGTTTCTATGTTCAAAGCCCTAAGATCAAGCGTCACTGCTCAGTCAGACTGGCAAAAGCATGGAGAGTAGAATCCTAGTGTTTTCCAAACATTACATAGACTGTTCTTCATTCTAATGTCTAATTATTTTGTTTCCACAAAACGGCAGACAGTTCTTGGATGATTGAGAGAGGTGTTGGTACATTTCTAGCACAAAAATAAAGAGATTTACTACAAAGCACAAAAGCCAAAGCCCAGCTCTGCAGTCAACCGAGCTTTGGTGCAAAGACATTCTTATTAAAAGCCCTTCCATGTAGAAAAGTTCAATTACATGATTTTCCCCATATACGAAAAATATTGTCATCATCATCTAGAAGCTTGGCCTCCCATGTCTTCAAGTAGATAAGGAAATTTACAAGAAACAGGACATTTATTTCGGGGAGAATATTCTATACCAAATCAGGCAAATTATGGGCTTCTTGGTGGAATCCATTTTATGAGCTTTGTTTTTTGAAGAGGTTTAAGTAATTTTTCTCTAAAAGTTTTTAAAGTTATGCCAATTGTCCTAGTTCTATTTCAATCCTCTCTAAATCCATATTGTGATTTTTCTCTCTCAGACGTATAAGGAATAAATAACTGCAGCTATTATGCCAAACCAGAATCAACTGCCAAATACAGATAGTTCAATGCCTATTTTAATCACATCCTGATTCTTCTCATGGAACAATATAATACTAAATCAGAATAAAACATGTTTGCTTCAGAAAAAAAATCACCTTGACCTGAAAAAAGAGGAACGTTCCACTACCCAAAATAAATTAGATAGAAATCTAAGCAACTGCATGTGCTAGAATGTTCTACACGGAACCCAGGATTAATCCTGGGTGCATTTAGGCAGTATTGGTAGGAACTCTTCTGTGCATATGTTACATTTTTTACCTACCTAGTTGTTTCATCCACTCTTGAAAACTGTCCTCACTTCTTTGTAGTATAGTAAGGTGACTATACTTTTAGTTTCAGGATTAACTTAAATGCTGTATGGGGGGGTTTCTTGTCTCAGGTCTTTGTCCAGCTTGGACTGATGCCTCTTCATCATGGAGGCTGTCATATGCATCACAGGACTTTCAGCAACATCCGTTCTTCTACCAACTAGATTCCTCCAACACTCCTAGTCCAAGTTTTGGGGTTCAAAATAGTCTCCAGACATTTTGCCAAAGGTCCCACAACTAAGAGTCTGCTAGATACCCTTATCTAAGTTATCTGAGGTGGTCCTTTACAATTCTTTATCATTGGAGCTTTAGACAGTCAGATATTTGAATATCACTTTAGGAAGATCTGTAATATTTAGGAAAAACACTGACTTTACCACTCAATTTTCCTTTGGTACACACAATGTTTTATGAATTTGAGTCTTTAGTTTCATTCTATACATCAGATCTCTCTAACAAACTCTGCTCCTTCATTTTGTGAAGAATTTTGTGCAATAATTCCCTTTATAATGGCTTGAGAAAAATCATCTACCAACATGAGTTGAAAAACATTTGGATAACAAAACCTGGAGGAGTTCAAACTTTCTTATTCATGAGGATAAAATTATCCATCTATTTATCTGGCACTTATTTCACTTGGTCCAAAGATTTAAATGATCATGTCCATTATTCACAAGCTTCTTTTTTATGAGTCAAGCTTTTTAGAGAATGTGTGGTCAGAATGTACATTTTAGCACCACCTGGATGAGCTGTGGAAGCAAACCAATAATTCATCAAATGTCAATGCTTATGCATTTTGAATTTCTTGAGGATACCATCTTGAGATTGCAGCAGACATCACTGTCAGGAGAAAGTAATTTGGGAAATTTGTCTCCATTTTCCAGAATGCTTCAGGAATGCCAGCAATGCCAGGACTAAAAAGCAAGTCAACCAGTCAACCATGTTCTCCTGTCTTTCTCCTCAATGGTGACCAGGGAGAAGTTAACTTCCACAACTCTATCTTTTAAATCAGTAATTAATGTCACTCTATGCTGAAACTGTTTGTAGTAATAAGTGATCTTTCTGCTAGAGATTATGACCTCTAGAAGGTCATCAATGTCGATCAATGCTGCTGTATACCTAAACAAAAGCTGAATAGACGTCAAAACACTGAAATGTAGCAAGCCCTCTTGCTGCTTTACTTAAATTACATAAAAGGACAAATTGACTTTTTTTTTTTTGGTTTTTTAGTGGTGGTATATAATTAAAAAGCAAGTTGACTTTTTTCTGGTAAGGTTTGTACTCTTTAGAGAGTTCTCTGAACTTCTGTCGGACTAACTAGATTCTATGAACACGAAACTGTGTTTGACAGTCCTCTTTAGTTTTCTAGTTAGAAAAAATAATTCTACTGAAAAAGAAAAATGCCCTATTATCTCTAATTGTAATCTGTCAAGTAATAAACAAATACTTAGTTTTAACTATTTTAAATCTGCATTTGCTCTTATTAGCAGGTCTTTCACTCATTTTCAAATTATATTTTATCTAAAATTTTCATCATTTTGTTAACATTCTAGTCACTGTCATATTTAGAAGTATTTTTGTGGCTTCTTTGAAATGTTTTGCTTTATTCCTTTGAAAGCTTGATTGAACCATCAGCGTTCTATGCTTTCTTTAAAAGTAGCAGTTGAATTTTGAAAGGGAACAAATTTCCTACAACGTTATGTCGGATAGTTTCCACAAAAGTGTTTACAGCATCAATATTTGCACTGGTCACACCCATACTTTTTAATGCCACTTCTTTCCTGCAAATTTTTAATGTTCTTGCTGCTAAGTTATTATGTAAAACTAATGTAAAATACATATAAACATATATGATCAAATTACATATAAACATATATCATAAAATACAGATAAAATCCTCCAACTTAACAACATTTTTTTTTATTTTAAAGAATTTTATTTATTGAATCACCATGTGGAAAATTACAATGCTTTCAGGCTCTAGTCTCAGTTATACAATGCTGAAACAACCATCCCTTCACCAGTGCCCATATCCCATCACCAAAAAAAAAAAAAAAGCACACCTCCCATCCCGCCCCTCCCGCACCCCCCCTCCATGTAATGTAACTAGAAGTTTCACTTTACTTTCCATTTACTATGGTTACATTCAATATTTCAACACAAAACTCACTATTATTGTTAGGAGTACCCAACTAGTCAGACCTGTTGTGAAGAGATATGAGGTCAGTTTTGGATTTCTGTACTTTAGCAACTAAGTCCAGGGAGATTTCTTCCAGATATTGGATCATTGCAAGCTTGTAAACCCCATCTGTGGTCGTCATAATATGGCGGTCACCACGCCCTTCATCCCCGGCAAGGAAGAGGCGAGAGAGAGAAAAACCTTTACCCTCCTGGGCGGGCATGGGGCCTTGGCTTAGTTCTCAGTCTGGAGACATTCTCCGAGGAGCTGCCCATGCCAAAAAGTTTAGCTGGCATCTGGAGTCATGCTCGTGCAGCTGCGGAGAGGCCGCACACACGTGCGGCCCCGGGATCATATCTTGGCGGCGGGAGGGGCCAGTGCCATCACTAACAACATATTTTGGAACTGACTCATAGTCTATTAACAAGATAAGTCTAAATTCCTTTAATTATTTTACATTCTCTTGTTTTTATTTAAATTTGGTATTATTTCCCTTACTCTGAACTCGAGACAACTGCTAATTTGAGGTGACTTCTTAACATTTATTGAAATTATAATTTATTGAATTTATGCATATTTTTTGAAATTATGCACAATATTTTCATCAAGAAAGAAATTTAGCATTAGCTCTGAGACAAAATGTTGTTCAAGTTGAAAATTTGAACTGAATTGGGCAGCTGGAAGGGACAGGTCACTGTTGCCAAGTAGGTAACAGTGAGGTGAAGAGTAGCACAAATGCTAACAGAGAGAGAGAGAGAGAGAGAGAGAGAGAGAGAGAGGAGAAAGGTGCCTGCCATAGAAGCAGGGGGGTTGGGAAGGAAACGGGGGTCATTGCTGATGGTAAATTTACACCGGTGAAGGGATGGATGTTGGAATATTGTATGACTGAAACCCAATCATAAACAACTTTGTAACTGTGTATCTCACTGTGATTCAATTAAATAAATAAAGTTTTAAAATGCTAACATCAGTCTTAAAGGTTCAATGGGGATTGCTTATCCCAAGGTCAACCCAGAATAAGTAGTCCATCAGAATATGCTCCTCAATGAGAATGAAACCAAAAAAAGAGGATCCCATAGAAGGAGGTAGAAAAGATAAAGGGCAGAGACTGTATTCCAAGACTAGTGTCAAAAGGCAGAGTAACAATCCAGGCAAAGTCATGGTCCTCTGTCAGGATTACCCAAATTTACATCAAGAGCCATGGCATCTTCATTAATAAGCTGCACACCTGGGCACCACATGTGATCCTCCCCCTTCATGTGTAAGACAAGCCCCTTAACCTCATGCTATCTCTCTAACTCAAGCCCTCCTTGTTTGTAGAGAGAGTAGAGCAACTTGTGTGTTCATGTGTTGAGTTACGTGACAGAATACTTGTGTACTAAGATAGACTAATAAAAATTAAGGGACCAAATCAACCAAGACCAGTTTGAGAAGCTCTAAGTTCTTGGATCCACAGGAAAATAAATCTGGTCCAAGGAGAGCTCAGCGGCTATAATAACAAATACCCACACCTGACAGTTCACAGCAGAGCACCCCCAGCAGAAAACACTTAGCTTTCCAAACCACACACACGATGCTGGGAGGGGAGTGTGTGTTGAAATGACTGAGAAAGTGAGTGAGTGAGTTTACAGAAATGCCTTTATCCCAGTTTCTGACAGCAGGTAGTGTGAGGGCTCTGTTTAACTAGAGAGAAATGTGAAAAACAATGCAGTCATCATATTAGATTTTGTGGCCAAAGAGCAAAAGGAAATCGTTGCTTTTTCATAAGATTCCCTAACAGAATGTTCTGATACAAACTTCCCTAGCAGCCTGAAAGAGCTGAAATGCTGGAAAATGTTGCTGAATAGGTACATGATTTTCCAGCCCTTGCTCATTTATGCATCAAAGGAGGCTTACGTTTTGTCCCTGAAGCTAAAGCAGAGATGTCTGAGGAGACATTTAACAATAAATGCATTGTGTCATTTTTGAGCCAAGAATTTAATTGGGTATTTCAGGTATCAAGAACAAAGACCTATTCAACTAACTTCCAGGAAAAGAAGGATACTGAAAGAGACCCAGGGAACAAATAGACATGGCCCAGGAATAGGACAGCAGGGATGCCCATTCCCCAGGGAGGCTCTAAGAACTGCGCATCCCGACAGTCTTCTCTCATTCCAATGGCATCTTTCCAAAGTGTCAAAAGTGGGCGTCTTTCTTTGCTTCTCTTTGAGGGTCAGTGGATACCCATCTCATGATCCACTCTGCATCTACTTTTCCACCTCCAACAACAAAAGCTTATTTACGTATTGGTTCATGGACAAGGGATTCCACAGTTGTTTTTCCCTATAAAGTGAGTCTTAGAGTACTCAGTGATGGTCCCCCTTAGGAAGGGAGCAAGAGTCATTGGCATCCTTTTCAGAGTCCAAAGACAGGCAGTGGCTCAAAAAGGGCAATTTTCCAGCCATTCTCAGGCTTGACATCTATTACACTTAAGGGTAAGAGCTACCAAGAGACCCAGTTATGTTCTTTGTCAAAAACCTCTGGGACCCTGAGAAATGGTACATGGGCTAAGGCACATGACTTACATGTAGCTGACTCTGGTTTGATCGCTGGTACATGGTCCCCCAAGAACCTTGTCAGGTGCAGCCCTAGGGGATCTCTGAGCACCAACAGGGTGACTGGGGTTGGAGTAATAATCCCTGGCACCCATCCTCAGGCCTCGCTTTGAACAATGGAACCCAGTTGGCTGAAAATCACCAGGCACCACTTGGGAGGTCCTACCCAGCCCCTGGAAAAAGAATTTCTAGACAATGCCACCAAGAAACCTTCAGCATCACTGTGGATGGCCCCTCAACATGCACACTTTCTTATCTACAGGATATCTGGATTTTCTTCTCCTGTGCTTTCACATGATCTATTCTCCACTTTGAAAAGGGGGTTGGCGACAGTTAACCCAATCTAAGGTGAAGTCTTAGAATAGAAAATGTCTTGATTCCAGTTCCCTTGACTCATTTGGCTGCTTTATACACACGATCGTGTTTCTGGCTTGCCAGCACCAGTGTGCATTGATAAAGGTAAAACCAGGGATAAAAATAGAAACGGGGGGGGGGAAGGCAATGTCAACAGTATGCTTTAATTCTAATTGCATTTATCAAGAGACAAGCACAGTTGGAGCATGAGCCCTTTTACGCCTACGAATATTTTAAAGTCAAGAGCAACAAAGAAGACATAAATATATTACCCCATTTCTTATCTGGCCTCTCAGCAACTCATCTCAGTTACCCCTGGCGGCCCGAGTTAGTGTGTCAACTCGTATCCTTTCTGCTTGGTCTGTCCTCATGCATAGCTTCTTTTCTGCCTTTGCAGGGCCGGCCTGGCCTTACCACAGATCACAGCTGCCTTTCCTCCCCTCTGCCCTCCTCTGTCTGTACTCCGGGACCCGCAGCTATCGCTCTATTCCCTGAGGACAAAGGGAAATAAGATGGTTTCACACCGGCAGACAGCTCACCTGTTCTCTGGCAACCTCTGCCGCCTTCTATTTCCAGATACATCTTAGAACAGGGAGCAGATGGGGGCCAATTAGGTACAAAACAAGATGTTCTCACCTCATTTTCTAACCTTTACTGCCGTTGATTGGGTCAGGGAGAGAGGTTGGTTATTGTCGCTGCTGTCTGAGGTCTTAGCTAGAGTGATAGATAATATGTCAAGGGGGGGAACGGTGCATTCCTTTGACATAGATGACAGTTTAGTGAGATCAGAAAACCGTTTATATAGGTCGGACAATAAAAGTAACCATCTGAGCTTTCCAGAGCGAGCAAAGTCCTCGATGAGTGAGGCAATCGCTCAGGTGGAGTTGAGCCAAGACTGGGCTCACCAGGGAGTTTGCTGAGACAGGGCATGAGAGGACTGTAAGGCTAAGAGATTGACATCGAGGTGCCCTGCACAAGTTTTAACTTGGATGAGGGTCTCCGAGTGTGCCCTTCTCCACCCTACTTTTCATCAAGGAATCCTAGTAACGGTAGGGGAAAGGAGGGCAAGAGGATGACTAGGGGTGTCCCAGAAATGGATGTCTCTCCCCCCAGGAGAAACATCAGGGATGTGATCAAAGCCTTCTCCTAAAGCGAGAGTGGCAGCTTGTTCACAGGAACCAAAACTCTCACCTCCCGTTCACATCCTGCAATATGAAAACGACTTCCAAACATTGCCTCTTGAAAGAATTAGCTCAAACAGCTCAAAAGTATAAACATTATTTTCAAATGATGGCAAAAATTTCACACAGGGTAAGAGGTCAACAAGGAAATGAAAACTGAGTTTGCCCCCAGAGGTCTTTATTTTATCCTAATAGCAAATATTACAGTGTTAGCCACCAGCTAAGCAGAGATCTGAACAATGCCAAGAATGCAGAGTAATGCCACTTCTTCATTCAAGTACAGAATTAAATAAGGATGTCAGATTGAAAAAAATATATATGAATAAAAAGATTACTTTTGCAGTTAGTTTGCTTCTGGACAAATTGGTTATTTGCAAAAAAAAGAAATCAAAAGCAAAAATTTTCAGAAAGAAACTCAAAAGTGAGTAAGAGGCAGTCAAAACACAATGATTTTAAGTCTGCTTCAATTTATTACTAAAGATAGACATGATCCTTTTTTGTCCAGTGTTCTGAATTGAAAATTGTCCTTTCAACATAAAATTTTAACTTGGTTTTCACAAAAGAAAAGTGCTAGTGGTAAGGCATAATTCTCAATATATTAAAGGTTAATATTGGGCTTAGTAAAATCTATAGTATTAAAGGATATTATTTGAGTGTGTGTGTGTTGTATTCTATTACCTGGGAATCACAAATTACAAATTTAATAAAATTAAGTTAAAGTTAAGTAGAATTCTGGTTACATGCAGCATCAATCATATTAAATGGTCTTCAGTTATTGGCTTGAAATAAAAAATTTTCGTGAGCAGGGGCTGGAGCAATAGCACAGCAGGCAGGGTGTTTGCCTGGCCAACCCGGGTTCAATTCCCAGTATCCCGTGTGGTCCCCTGAGCACTGCCATGGGTAATTCCTGAGTATAGAGCCAGGAGTAAGCCCTGTGCAGTGCCGGGTGTGACCCAAAAGGAAAAAAAAATGATTCCATGAGCAGGGAGAGTGCTCCAGTTGTTCAGGTGACATGATTGGAAACATATCTCTGCACATCTTTTGGCCAAGTTTTGCTCTTCTTCATCTTTCTTAGGCAAGCTTTTCCCTCAAGAAGAGCTAGAAGAAAACTAGACTTGAACCATTACCAACCCAAGATCAACAGAGGGGAAAATAATTTTTTCCCACTCACTCCAGCAGAACTCCAGAACATTGGGTAAAGCCTAGGTCATATGTATCCTTCATGGTAATAAAAAATATATATTTTAAAATGGGACTGGAGCAATGGGTAGGGTGTTTGCCTTGCATGCAGCCGACCTGGGTTCGATTCCCAGCATCCCATATGCCCCCCTAAGCACCACCAGGAGTAATTCCTGAGTGCAGAGCCAGGAGTAACCCTGGAGTAACACCTGACATTGCCAGGTGTGACCCAAAACGCAAAAATAAAATAAGATAAAAATAAATATTTTAAAAAGAACAAATACCAAAAGCTAAGGAGCATGGTTATGATCCAGGACCATGGAAACAAACCCAACCATCTCTTTAGTAAGTAGGATCAACTCCACCCAAGCATCAAAGATTGTGAATAGGTGACCTTGTACAGCAAGATTTCCTAGAGGTCATTACGATTAATTATCTCAAGATAGGGAGTTTATACACCTCACCCAGCTTCTGAAGATGGGAGAATGGAAAAGACCTTGGGAGGAATGGACTCCTCGGTCCTTCCTGGCTTTGTCGATGGAGGAAGGGGTCTTTGATTGAAAAACATAGGAGGGACTGGAGTGATAGCACAGTGGGTAGGGCGTTTGCCTTGCACGCGGCGGACCCGGGTTCAATTCCCAGCATCCCATATGGTCCCCGAGCACTGCCAGGAAAGATTCCTGACTGTAAGAGCCAGGAGTGACCCCTGTGCATTGCTGGGTGTGACCCGAAAAGAAAAAAAAGAAAGAAAGAAAAACATAGGAGCCTCCAAAGCTGAAAGAGGAAAGAAACTGGGTTCTGCCCTCAAACTTCCTAAAGCTATGCAGCCTACCACCACCTCCTTTGCAGCTCAGGACTGGATTTCTACCTACAGGAAGTTAAGGCCAACCTTTATTAATTGAGGCAGCAAAAGAGTGAAAATAATTGTCTCTGCACATTTGTGCAACAAGTCAAGGCTGACCTGGAAGACTTAGTTGAGTGACTGAATATTTGAACAAGAGAGACCTAGAGGAAGTGTGTTCCGAGCACCTTGCAGGATGAGCGTTTAGTCATCATGACACATCCTATGTGTTGTACCCAGAGGGCTTTAGTTCTACAAGTTTCATTTGGTTCTTTTTATACCTTTCTATTTCTGTGCTAAGAGACTCCACATCTTTGAATTCACTTCAGTTTTACCTCATAAGGAGAATTTTAATAGCTGCTTAAAAAGCTTTGTCAGTAGGTTCCAAAGTCTGGTGCACCTCAGGGTTAAACTCATTTGATTTTCTGTTCTCCAGAGAACATGTTCTGTTTTCTTGGTTTTTCTTATGTCAGATAGTTTTAGACTCCATATTGTATATTTTTTTTAATTTATTTTATTGAATCACCAAGTGGTTCTCAGGCTTATATCTCAGTTGCACAATGATCAAACACCCATCCCTTCACCAGTGTCCATATTCCACCACCAATAAAAACAAAAACAAAACAGAAACAAAAGCAAAAACAAAAACAAAAAAACAGTATACATCCCACCCCTCACCCCCCAACCCCGCCCCGTGCGTGAGTGATAATTTCACTTCCTTTTCTCTTTACCTTGATTACATTCCAGATTTCAACACACAACTCACTATTGTTGTTAGAGTTTCAAAACAGACTCACTATTTTTGTTGGAATTTATCCCCCAAGAATACAGCTCTATTAACAAGGAAATATTTGATAATAAGTTTTCCACTGATGAGAATGAAGAGATAAAATGTCACGGCCGCGGTAGCAGCCGCGCGGTTTATAATTTCTGTATTATAGTAATTAAGTCCGCGAAGATTTAAGTTGGAAAATGAATCATTTCCCTTCCTGGAACAGCATGTAGCCAAAGTTAGTTCACAGTCTCCATACATGGGTGCAAGCACTTGCTGGAACCCCAAATCCTAAAGCTGTCTCTGGTTCCCGCTCGTTCCACATCCACCGGCTGTGCAGAGGCAGGGGCACCCAGGCCGAAACCCGGCCGGAGCCGAGCACCGGCCCCGTTGGGACTGCCCCCAAGACTCCATGTTGTATATTTTGAATGTTACAATATGGAAATTCTGGTGATTGGTGGTTTACTTTTTTCTTTTAGATGATAATTTTATTGGATAAGCTTATAGTAAAATTTTAATTGGAGGGCCAAAGAGATAGTACAGGGGTTAAGGCACTTGCCTTGAAGACAAGTACAGAGGGTCCCTGAGTATGCCTCATTGGCAAGTTCATTTTAAAATTTAGTTATTGGAGTTTGGGTATTTGTAGTGTGTTGGTCTGTGGTGTAGAGATACACTCGTGACCTCTGAGCACAGAACCAGGAGTAAGTTCTGAGCATCACTGCCTGTGGTCTTCAAAAAAAAAGGTTTTTTTTTCTTTTTGGGTCACACCCGGCGATGCACAGGGGTTACTCCTGGCTCTGCATTCAGGAATTACTTCTGGTGGTGCTCAGGGGACCATATGGGATGCTGGGAATCAAACCTGGGTCAGCCTCGTGCAAGGCAAATGCCCTACCTGCTGTGTTATCGCTCCAGCACTGCCGCCCCCCCCCCAAAGAGTTTCAAATGAAAACCTATAATTGATTGGGGGATGGTGTGAGTGAGTATAGGAGGGAAGAGGTTTCGAGCTCTCTCTACTAACTTTCCCTTAGTTTAGCTGCCCTGAGCAGTTCCACACACAGTGAGACCAAGGTGACGGGGAGCCTGAACTCTCGGGTTCTTCACCACATTCTTTCCTGGGATTCCCCTAGTCCTGCAGTAGGGACAGTTTCCTGGCTGTCATTCTGCCATTGGCTAGAAAACTGGTGATATGTTTTCCCACGGTTGTTCCGTCCCCCCCAAGCTGGGCAGGCTGTCCTGCATCAAAAGCAAAGAGGTGGAAAAATGAGGAACTGACTTCTGAAAGTCCCTTTGTCCCTTCCTCTCCTTGTGCACACCAGACGTCATTCCTCTGTGCATTCTCCAAGCAGTTGTTTTGTAAGGAATCCAAGTTTCACGGCAGTTGCTCAGAGCACGGTGCAGTTAGTCACTGGCACTGGGTCCATCGTTCCCAAAAGCAAGAGTCCCCAAATCACTGGATCTTGTGCATGTGGGGTTGGGGGTGGGGGCAATCCCTTCCAAAGCACTAATCTAAAAAAATCCAGTCTGTAGGTATAAAATAAAGACTTCAGGGCTGGAAAGGTAGTACAGAGGGTAGGGTACTTGCCTTGCACCTAGCTGGCTTGGTTCAGTTCCCAGAACCTCACATGGTCCCCTGAGCCCTCCAGGAATGATCCTGGAACACAGAGTCAGGACTAAGTCCTGAGCACAGCTGAGTGTGGCCTGAAACCTAATTGATAAATTTCATTAAGTGAGGATTTTAGTAATATGATAAATGAAGTAAACTATGATACCTCAATTTAAAAAAAAATCAAAATATAAAAAATGTCCAAAATATAGGTTTCTATTTTAAGACAGATTTCAATATTCTCTTCGAGGGAGAATTTAATTTGTATTCTTTTTTTCTAACAATTTGTTTTTATTACAGCTCAGTTAGACAGCATGGTTGCAGAAATGTTAATATGCATGGTACTGATGCAAATAGTCATTTCACCACCACCCAATCATCCAAGTCCCTCCACCACTTAAACTTAGGTCACCACTTAAAATTTAGCTTCCAGTAAGTTGCAAAGTGTTTTATTATCCTTCTTAACAACACAATACCAAACCTGTTTCTGCATTCTTATTTATTTTTCCACTCCCACTATTAGATGTATTATTTTCCACTTAACATTTGACAAAATTGAGATTTGAAAGCTCTGAGGAAGTGGCAAGGCTAACCTTTGATTTCTTGTCCTCTGATTCCAGGCCCACTGTTCCTTTCACAGAACCACAATTTCCTGAGACATATAGTGTATGACTTTAAACACTTTTACCAGAACTTGAAAAGACAAGACAATGTCTAACAGGAACATTCCAAATTTGATTTGATTAAGTCCAAATTAATTCAATTTTATTTAATCAGGTCCAAATTTCAATCTTAAAAAAGTTTCTTTTTATTAATGCCTTCGATTATTTGAGTATTTAATGAAGGCAAATTTATAGCAGGGACTTTGTAAAATCATAATACAGATGAGAAAGCCTCTTGCCCTTGGAGCAAATCGCCATCCAGGGAAAGGTGCATATATAATCACCCCACGTTTACTCTGTTATTAAATCTACACTCTCCTAAGAAGGATGGCTTCAGGAGAGAAGAAAAGCAGATATGTAGTAAATGCTAATTTTACCAATTATAAACACACAGAGCCAATAGTTCTCAGTTGAAAGGGATGCTAAATATCTCTTTTCAAAGACGGATTACAGACTTTATGCAGAACATTTTTAGCTATGGCGCATGATCTCTCTGGTGCAGGCCTTTTATCAAATGGTGAAATGAAAATATGTTTGTAAAGCATTTCAACCCCAAAGATAAAAGAGGAGAAAGAGGTCTTTCTAATATGAAAAGATCCAATGCCAAAGCAAAGACTTTCATGACTGCTCTTCTTTCCAAAAGATGTAAAACAGAGGTCAGACATTTGTAGAATTCATTATTTTTCCCAGATCAACTTACTACTATGAGGCAGTGGCAATGACTATTGATGAATTAAGGGAGGAGATAGGGAAGCAGATCCTGCAAAAGGCAAACCTAATACTCCTAATGAAAGAAGGAAGAGGCATATGGGAGGGATTTGAGTAGAGGTGTTTTTTTTTTTTTTAATTCAAAAATCAATCCAGGGAGAAGTGAAAAGACGTGGACAGGCAGTAGCAGAGGCAGGAGCTGGCCTCTAACACAGAGGTGGTGTAGAGGTACGTGTGTATGTCTACACCACGGGCCAACACACTATGGACAGGAAACCCAAACTCCATTAGCTAAATATTAAAATGAGCCTTCCAATGAGGCAGGCTGCTGAAGGGTGGGATGCGGGGGCAGGGGGACCTGGGGACATTAGTGGAAAAACGGTCACACTGGTGGTAGATTGGTATTGGAATATTATATACCTAAAACTCTACTTTAAACAATTTTGTCAGTTATCATGACCAAATACAAAGTAATTTTTTTTTAAATATTTAAAGTAATCCAGGATAGCTTAAGCAACATTCAACTGGTTTTCAGTTCTACTCATACACAGGGATCTATGTCATGAGATAATTGCAGCTCTGTGCACACTTCTTAGAACATGCAGTGAACTCAACACCTCCCTGGGCTCAGCCTTTCTACAGCATAAGCACAAGCCTGGCTTTAGTTGTGCCATTCACGGTGCTGACGAGGACTGGTCCGTGCTGCAGATCCCTGCTTCTGGGTTTGCACTTTCTCTGCGCCTTTAGTCATTTCTCCACCCACGATAGAGGCGCTCCCCAGACTGTTGTCAGCCGTGTTGCTCTTCAGTGAGACGGATCTGCTACTAACTTCACAGTTACCGTCATCTGATTCTTGTTCTTCAAGACCACAGCTTGGCAAGGATGGCACACGCCAGGCTGGTGAGCAACCACCAGTGCTGTTCGCCACTTATGTGGCCCTTAATTGCTTCTTATTTAATTTCCAACCCAGTCCGGTGGCCTCTTACTGGCCAGGGGATTAGTTAGCAGGGGATTTTGTTTGCTGAGAAGGATTGAGATTTTGTTGGCCATAAAGACCCAAGCCCTGAGAGATGAAATTAAGCACCCAGGGAAAATGATGCTCCTTAGAGGTGTTCTGGAGAAGAGGCCCTGAGGACATGCTACAGACAGCTGTGATGTCACCAGATGACAGGAACTTGAGGCCACTATCAGAGGGCAGTACACAGGGAATGAAGATATCCTGATGAGAAACACAGCAGCATCAGGGAATGTTATGAAGTCCAAAACCCAAGTGCTCACCCCACAAAGGCAAATACCTGACAGTCAAGGATTATGGGGGCAGAGTAGGTTTACCCAATGTGCCAGCAGACGGTTGTCCCCAAACCATCTTCTCAATCTGGAACTTGGGGTTCAGGTAGGGCAGGTGGAGGAAGGAGGCAGAGTCAGAAAAGGGTGCTGTCCGTGTGGAGAGGTTTCAGCTGTCCACGTCTTACTGACAGTAGTGGCTTGGAGACATCTCTAGGACATGCCACCTGGCTGTTCGTGTATCCTCACAGGGCCCCATGGTGCCACAGTGGCTTGTGGTGGTCTCTGGGACATGGCCAGGACTCAGACGCCTGCTCTGTGTCCTGTTCCTCTCACTTGCATTTTGGTATCTAGATAAATACAGGGTGCAGAGAAGCACTTCCATGAGGGGAAAAGGCAAGAGACAGCCGGAAAACCCCATAGAGAACAAGATGAATGTCCAGTGTCTGATCAGTTACTAAGGAGAAAAGGCAGAGAGAGAGCGAGAGAACCAGTCAGAGACCAGTCAGCATCAGCACACAGGGCGAAGAAGGTCACAAGAAGTGAGAAGTTAGGAGGAAGCAAAAAGGAAACGTTTCCATGAGAAGTTGAAAGAAGTGATACCGCAGAGGGAGGTGGTGGGACCCTTGTGGAAGGGATCTCGGGGCAGTGGTGATAGGTGCGGGGTGGGAATTCTGTGAATTAGAAATCATTGTTAACAGCATGGTGTAAACCACAGACTCTCAATCAAGTTAAACAATACAAACAGATAACTTAGCTTGGAAACCAGAAAGAACAGATACAAGGCCCAGGCCGACAACCACAATTCCATCATGGAGGAATGAATTTTCACTTGAAACCCAGGGCAGGGCCCAAGGGCCAGAGCGGTGCTGAGGGGACACTGCAATGTGGTGTGTGGTGGGTGAGAGGGTGACCTCACCGTCTCCCTGGTGCCGAGGGAAAGAGGAAACATGCCGTGAACCTGGGACGGTCAGTGCGGGGAAGACCCCACAGATGTTCTGGGGTGACTCTGGCGAGCATGCCCACTGTCTCCTGATGGTGGCCAGACCCGCCTGAGAAATCAAACTCCCGAGGTGCTGAGCTGCCTGGGGGGCGGGGGAGGGCACTGCCTCACAGTGACCGCCACAGCTACAGGTCACTGCCTCACAGTGACCATGGCCTGGAGGCAGATTGGGAGTAGGTGAGAAACAAGTTGGGAGCCCCGTGGTATCACAGCGCTTAAAGCACTTGCCTTGCATGCAGCTACCCTGTAAATCCTTGGCTCTGCACAGGGTCCCTGAACACTGCAGGGATGGAGCAAGGCCATATCCCTGTCCCTTCCATTGAACTGTCAGCGTGAGTGGCCAAGCACTGCCCAGAGTGGCCCCTTAGCCCCTGAGAGCCACCTGGGAGCCACCCCTCTCTGACAGGGGACAGAAAGCAAAGAAAGGAAAGATGGGAAGAGGAGAGGGAGGACCCAGGGAGGCGGCTCAGGGTCCAGTGCCTGCCTTCCAGGCATGAAGCTGAGAGTCAGATCCCAACGCTCGTCCCACTGCTCGGTTTGCTGGCACCACAATAGAGTGTGCCGTCTCTGGGGAGCTCCAAGAACAGCGGTGTCCGAGCACTGCCATGAAGATGGGCGAGCACCACCAGTGTGTGTGACTTCCGGTTACGACAACAGTAAAGGAAAAGGAAGGGGGAAGATAAAACAGAGACAGAGGGGACTCCAAGGCCAGGAGCAGCACACACACACACACACACACACACACACACTCTGCCTCTGCAGCGTTCTTGCTCCCCCGCCTTCCAGAGGCCTTTGTACAGTTCTCCGACAAATAAAGAGGCGCAGTGTCGAGTGGGGAGGAGGAGGCCAGCTGGAAGGAGCTTCCCGAAACTTTCCTTCATGTCACTTGTCTTACTTCAATGCCATGTTTTACCCTTCCTGTGGATACGCAGCTGAGGGCAGGGAAGACATTTGTTCGAGGTTCATTTTTTCTTAGCATGCGATAAGAAGCCTAGAACCAAATTATGTCTTTAAACTAGCACCGTGTCCTATTTCGGGGGCCGACAGGGGAGAATTTAAATGGAATTTTTCTCCTCAAGGTATGACTGTACATTAGGTCTGCTCTTTAAAAAATCTATCAAATGGCCCATGTCCAATTACTGTCATCTTCCCAAAAGTCACCCTAAGGGCTGGCTATGTGGTTCAGTGGTGGAGCATATGTCTCACATACATGAGGCCCCAGGCTTCATCCCCAAAGCCACACACACACACACACACACACACACACACACACACACACACACACACACACACCCCTGCACGTTTACACTTACACAGGTACACTCAAAGGCATGTAGACCCCTCACACACATATACACTTAGATTTACATGCACACTTATACCCACATATACACAAAGATACACACACACATACTCACACACTCTTTCATACACATACCTACACACAAGGTTATTGGTATCTGTTACCTGAATATCCCCATATTTAAAATCATCCCTAAACTGAAGTCCTATAAATGTTATGTTTTTAACAGAGCTAACATAAAAATTAGCTTAGATTCCTGGTTGATCTGATTCAACAAATAGACCAAAACATTAAATGCCCAGAGCAAGTTCCCCGTCTAGGGCAATATAGATACTGAAAGGCTATCACATTTGGTCCTTTATCTACTTTCAGCACACATCTCCCATCCTGAACGATTCCTCCAACCATCATTGACTTAGTGATCCCTTCTCTATGCCAGCTGCCTTCTCCCCCAGCTCATGAGACAGGCTTCCAACTATGGAGCAATCTTTCTGGCCCTTGTGTCTACTGTCCTTGAGTGTCAGTCTCATATTATGCTACTTTATATTCCACAAATGAGTGCAGTCATTTGTGCAATATAAAAGTCTGTGTCTGTCCCTCTCTTTCTGACTCATTTCACTTAGCATGATACACTCCATGACCATCCACTTATAAGCAAATTTCATAGTTTCCACATTTATTAGATGAAGAAAATTAGAGCCCAGAGAGAAGAAGTCACTAACAAAAGCAGTCACAGTTGGCCTTCACTCAGGGTGAAGAAACTGTCACTGTCATTGTCACTGTCATCCTTTGCTCATCGATTTGCTCGAGCGGGCACCAGTAACGTCTCTCATTGTGAGACTTATTGTTACTGTTTTTGGCATATCCAATACGCCACGGGTAGCTTGCCAGGTACTCTCCGTAGCTTGCCAGGCTCTCCGAGAGGGGCGGAGGAATCAAACAAGGGTCGGCCGTGTGAAAGGCGAATGCTGTTGCTCCAGCCTGGAATTAAGAGAAAAAGTTCAAAAAAAATTATTTGGATATAGCTGTCATTGTCTTTTCCTAGAAACAGATCCTAAGAGTTTCCGTGTTTATTTTGGAGGAACACTGAACACCAGTAAAGAAGAGGAAAGAACTCCAAAGGGAAGGAGACTGACAATGGCAATGAGAGTCTGGAACTCAGTTCTGCAAAATAGCTCTAGGAAATGGGGGAAGGACAATTCTCAGAATCATCGCACTCAAGAGGCAGTAAAACCGGGGCTCCCTGCACTAGCTTCCCAGCCATTGATTGAGAGAGGAGAATAGTGTCTCTCACTAGTCAAGTCTACTATGCGCCAGGGCAGGGCAGCCTTCCCCGGAGCCTGCACAAAGCCTCCAGACACAGAGATGCAGCTATTGCTGCGGAAGGTCCACTGAAATTTATTGCAATGACTGCAGTCCAAAAGACTCTCCACAGGGGACTACCAAAGCCTCTACCCTGGCTCTCTGCACTTCCATCCAAGGCCCCGTGCTAGAGCATTCCTAACTATTGCTGTGCTTAAACACTGCAATCATTTGCAGTGACTCAACAAACAAGTTGAGCACGGCCAGGAACTGTGATTGATGGCGAAGTCCGGCTTGCTAGCGCGGAGAGCTGAGCAGACACTTCACCTGGTTGTCTCTGCCGAGGTTTTCCGGACTTCATTTCTAGCAGGGCCTTGAGATCCCTTTCTTTTCCATGGCTGTTCTCCAGCACGCTGCCCTGCCAGCTCTGACAATCTATCTTTGTCCCTTAGTGATGCTCTATCACCATCACCATTCCTAGTGCCTTAATTATATCTAAGTTTCTTTATATGCAAATTAGCCGGATATTTTAGCTCTGCCAGTAACAAGGTCCTTTGTTTTCCATGAAGAAGGGAAAATTTGCCTATAGTTGAGCCATGCTAAGAGTTGACCTGACTTATGGGCTTATAAAGCAATAGGGGAGTAAAGTGGAGGAAAAAAGGAAATATCATGAAGTGGTATTGGAAAGAGAAAAAAAGAGAAAAAACTCTTATTCCTTCTCTAGGGAATAAGAGTCTGTGAGCCGATATCAAAAAGGAAGAGCCATTTCCACAGACTTAAGCCACTCAAGGGGAAAACTTAAGCTGAGGCTCTCAATCAGACACAACCATCTGAACAATCTGATTCCAGGTGCCAATGTCTCACACCTTCCATAGCAAAGCCTCTGTTTCAGAATCCTAGAATTGCCAGGATTGGGAATGAAACTATGTACTTCTGCTGTTGCCATAACCAAGCCCTAGATCCAAATAGCAGCCCTACTGCAAAAAAAGCTGAGTGTCTTAAAATGCTGCCATTAAATGTCACCAAATGCTTCTGGATTTCATAACATGTCCTAAATTGTTGGTAGAATGATGAGTCTGTTATTTTAATTTTTCAGCATGCTGTTTGCACTGAATACCAATTCCAAGTTCTTCTGCTCTCGTGGAAACCATGTTCTTCAAATATGATACCTCACACATGAGCAAATGATTTCCATTTTTGCTTCACCACCTTGAGGGCGCCATCTCTGTAACTAGTCATAGGCGGAAGCATGCTGGGGGATATCATCATTCCACTCACTACCTACTGGTAAACTGATGGGGTGCTGGTGGCCTCTGGTGGAAAAATAATCCAATTCCTGAATCACATCCTGAGAGTCTGCTCACTAGGACCACTTCTGTTGCTAATGTTTTTAAAAGCAGAGCTGAAACAAGATTAGGAGTACTAGCCATTAATTTTGGAGTTAGAGGAAACACCAACAGGAAAATAAAAGCAGGATGTAAAGAAGATGTCACTGATCCGATCTCCAGGAACTAGACTCTGAGAAGTGGCTGGTTTGTAGGAGCTTTATCAGACCAGAGCGTTACCCTTGGGGCTGGCAACTCTAGAAGGGACTTGAAAGAAACTGGAGGGGGACCTGGCCAGAGGGGGACCCTATCCTGCAATGCCATCTGCAGAGAAAGCCTCAGTCAAGTGCAGGTCACTGGAGCTGGGAATTCCCTCAGCAGTGTCCAGACCTTCCTGTCCCTGTGTACTTGAGTCCTTGAATGTACTGAGTGGGTGTAACTTCAGGTTCTCATGTATAGAGCGAGTAAGGTTAGTGTACAGGCCACTAGATAGCTCCAGTGCCTCTGCTCCTTATTTTATAGTGTGTGTAGCAGCCTCCGCATCTGAGACTGCTATGCCTCATCCCCAGAAACCCCAAAACCGTGACCTAAGTTTATGCAAGTCATGGATCCCTCCCTTTACCCCTTGCTCTCTAATTGGTTGCACTCTATGCAAATGAGGTTTTGTGGAACTAACCAATCGGTTGAGCCGACCATTGGGTTTTTTGGAACTGATGAGGTTTTGTGGAAAGTCCTAAATGAGGTTCTGTGGAACTAGTCAGTCACATCCAGTACGTAAATGAGGCTCGTGAGAGGTGTCAATGATCTGGACCCCCGTCCTTACTTCCTCTGTAACAGAGGCAAGTTGCCTTTGTGAGTGAAGGAGAGGTGTTTTCCCACTGAAGGGGGCTGGGAAATCTTTAGTGGGGCTGAGGAATTGTTTGCTAGTAGCATTCTCAACGTCTAGGGATGATAGGTCTTCAATTTGTAGAGGCATTTCAGTGGGACATTTTAGCATCTAACCCTGAAATAGGGTTGTCCAATCACCCTCACCAGACACTTTATTAAATCAACTATCAATGACAAAAGCTTAACTCTGGGAAGTGGTATTAAATATGTGCCTCAAAATGATCACAATCTTGGGATGTGGGAACTGGGATATTTGTACAGTCGCTCCCAAAATCCACTGGCTGATATATTCACCTGATGTATTAATTCTCCACCTATGGCACCACTGACCACTTATGCATAAAGTAGAGTTCACCTCAGTGGTTCTGGGGAAATATTTCAGACACATTAGTACTGAAACTGGCAGAGGAAAGTACCCTGGGCATACTGAAACAGTAATCCCATAGGATGTTGGAACTTTGATGTGTCGATCATAGGTACCAGTAGATAACAAAAGAATGAAACCATATTTTTTTTACTTAGGTACATTTGACTTTTTATTGCACATTGTCATCAGAGATCATCTATATTGTCATCAGAACTAGATAAATCAACTGTTATTAAATTTAAGAATAATTTATAAATTATTATAATTACTGTTTCATTCAGGGGGTCTCATTGAACTGGTAAGAGGCATATTAAAAGTCTCCATTAAATAAAATTATTTTAAATGATCAGGATCCTGTTGGAATTTTGAAATGCTTTCAGACATAGAGACAAAATATTGATTTTCCTGAGGTGATTAATGAGACTAGAGGCATGTCACCAGATTTTTACTGAAGAGGGATAATTTCCCTTGAGCATTTTCCCCTTAAGTTTAGTAGAGGTTGACCAGATATCATCTAGTCTTTCCAAAAATATTTCAAATCATGTTCAATTTATCTCTTTCAAACTTCTTCAAATTGGGCATAAAGGAGGAAGCAGGCAATTTCTAAAAAAGATTCTGCATCAAATAATGACTCCAGGGGTTAAATGTATACTTAGGAAGACTTTCTTCTCTAGAGCACCCTCTTCTCCGAGTCACTAAATCAGAATTGTTCAAGACTCAAGTTTTAGGGTTTATTGGTCCTGCCTTACTAAGAAAGTCAGTGCTGACATCCACTTGCCCTTACATTCAACTTGCAGTGCTTCCTGGTGAGTTCAGGGTGTTGGAACAGAGACTTGATCAGGGGAGACAAAGACAAAGATGGCCTTGGGGATGGAGCAAATAGATCCCCTTCCCATTCCCTCTGCCTCCGCTTCTATTCTTGCAGAGCCTCTACTTCCCCCTCTGTGCCCTCTTGTATATGTCAAGCTTGATCCCCTCTGCTCTCTACATCAGTGACCCTAGTGGGTAGAAAAATAGAAATATTTTAATTTCAGCGTATCTTATTAGAAGATGATGACTCCACCCAAGACAACAAATACCCATTATCCCTTCTGCAGGATGAGACTGCCTGATCTATTTTCCTACCCGGTAGAGAGGAACAAGAACTGAGTTTCACTTCACTTGTATCCAACCTTAACTTGTTCAGTGTCTTTGAAAAAATAATGCCCCATGGTCTCGGTGACCTCACAGACTAGTAAGTAAAGTTAAACAGGATGAGATTACTAAGTCTGAAAATGCCATAAGTCTTTGTAAACTGTATGTTTGTGTTTGACCAGGGATGATGCTAAGGATTGTTCACTTGAAACCAGGCATCTGAGAGAAAAGAAAGAACCACACGAGGAAGTCCTCTCTATCCTTCAGTTTTTCTCTCCACCCTAAGATCTATTGAAGTCTTTTTTTTCCTTTTTGGGTCACACCCAGCGATGCTCAGGGGTTACTCCTGTCTACACTCAGGAATTGCTCCTGACGGTGTTCAGGGGACCATATGGGATGCTGGGAATCAAACCCGGGTCGGCCGTGTGCAAGGCAAATGCCCTACCCGCTGTGCTATGGCTCCAGCCCCCTATTGAAGTCATTTTTATCCAAATAAATCATTCCTCCCTGCATTCCCCCAAGTTTATGGCTGTAACCGCAATTCCCTCAAGACTCGAGTCATTCTCACCCACCCTCCTCTCACTGTCTATCCCCACCGCTTGCTCCCCCAGCTCTTTGATTTTCAGAGTCCATCATCCATAAACTCCTAAATCCTATGACATCATAAACTTTTCACTCAACTCTGACTAGGCACTCACTAAATACAGATCTTATGACACCATAAGTGGGGTGTGTGGATGAACTTAACTGAATGAGGTCCCAAGTGAAGAGAACCTGACCCTGCTGAGCTCACCCACTGTGGCAGAAAGTAAATCTGTAAAGAGGTAAACAATAAAAATTGCAGGCTTTTCTGGGCACATGGCCGAAATGAAAATGACTCAGTTCTGTGGTGGGAGCAGCAGCATTCATGGCCAATTATAAAGATAAGTGTGCACAGATGCAGTTCTAATAAAACTTTATTGACAGTCAGGCATGGGGCCTGATTTGGCACTCAGGGCTCTGTTGGCTTTGAATGAGACAATGATCATCGGTGACTGATCACAGAAGGACAACATACCCTGTGGTGTCTCCCTTTTAGTGATCCACATTGAACTTCCTGTTTTGTGTTATTTTTTGGATTTTGTTGTTGGTTTGTTGTTGGTTTTTTTGCACACATGGCTAGGTGTTAACTTGCCAGGTTCCCACTGTGTAATTAGTGCTGCATCTAACTTGGGCAAGATTGTCATAGCACTCTATTGATATTGCATCCGCCCTCGTGGGACTCATCTCTCTAGCCAGTCCAGAATCATCTAATTTGCCCCTTGGCTGGACCTCAGCCTACCACTGCCACGAGGCAGTAGAGAAATCTTGAAAGGATTTGGTCCTTCAACCACATGCAAAAAAATGGGTTTAGACCTTGACCTGACACCATGCACAAAAGTCAGATCAAAATGGATTAAAGACCTCAACATTAGACCACAAACCATAAGGTACATTGAAGACAAGGTCGGCGAAACCCTCCACGATATTGAAGATAAAGGTATCTTCAAAGGTGACACGGAACTAAGCAATCTAGTAAAAACAGAGATCAACAAATGGGACTACATTAAACTAAAAAGCTTCTGCACCGCAAGAGATACAGTGACCAGAATCCAAAGACTATCCACAGAATGGGAAAGGATATTTACACAATACCCATCAGATAAGGGGTTGATATCAATGGTATATAAAGCACTGGTTGAACTCTACAAGAAGAAAACATCCAACCCCATCAAAAAATGGGGCGAAGAAATGAACAGAAACTTTACCAAGGAAGAAATACGAATGGCCAAAAGGCACATGAAAAAGTGCTCTGCATCACTAATCATCAGAGAGATGCAGATCAAAACAACTTTGAGATACCACCTCACACCACAGAGACTAGCACACATCCAAAAGAACAAAAGCAACCGCTGTTGGAGAGGATGTGGGGAGAAAGGGACCCTTCTTCACTGCTGGTGGGAATGCCGACTGGTTCAGCCCTTCTGGAAAACAATTTGAACGACTCTCAAAAAATTAGATATTGAATTCCCATTTGACCCAGCAATACCACTGCTGGGAATATATCCCAGAGAGGCAAAAAAGTACAATCGAAACAACATCTGCACATGTATGTTCATCGCAGCACTGTTTACAATAGCCAGAATCTGGAAAAAACCCGAATGCCCCAGAACGGATGACTGGTTGAGGAAACTTTGGTACATCTATACAATGGAATACTATGCAGCTGTTAGAAAAAAGGAGGTCAAGAATTTTGTAGTCAAGTGGATGGGCATGAAAAGTTTCATGCTGAGTGAAATGAGTCAGAAAGAGAGAGACAGACATAGAAAGATTGCACTCATCTATGGTATATAGAATAACAGAGTGGGAGACTAACACCCAAGAACTGTAGAAATAAGTACCAGGAGGTTGACTCCATGGCTTCGAGGCTGGCCTCACGTTCCAGGGAAAGGTCAACTCAGAGAAGCGATCACCAACTACATTGTAGTCGAAGGCCATGTGGGGGAAGGGAGTTGCGGGCTGAATGAGGGCTAGAGACTGAGCATAGCGGCCACTCAACACCTTTATTGCAAACCACAACAGCTAATTAGAGAGAGAAAACAGAAGGGAATGCCTTGCCACAGTGGCAGGGTGGGGTGGGGGGGAGATGGGATTGGGGAGGGTGGGAGGGACACTGGGTTTACGGGTGGTGGAGAATGGGCACTGGTGAAGGGATGGGTTCCCAAACTTTGTATGAGGGAAGTATAAGCACAAAAGTGTATAAATCTGTAACTGTACCCTCACGGTGATTCTCTAATTAAAAATAAATAAATTTAAAAAAAATTAAAAAAATAAAAAAGAGATGAAAATCTAAAAAAAAAAAAAAAAAAAGGATTTGGTCCTTTTCTCCCAACATTATTCTAGCTCCTCCTTACGAGACAAATTTAAACGAATCCTTCAAGTTGCTTTCTTATAGCTTGGGTAGAGGGAAAGTGTCTACTTTGCAGATCAAAAGCATGTATTTTCTCTAATCCATTATTGGTAGAAATGTAAGTTAGTTTCGGCAAGGTAAGTAAAGAATGTCTGTGTAAACACCAAATGCTGATGACTAACTTCTAAGTTGCTGTTTCACTCTCTTCTATCGTTTGCTTGCTATAAATCATGTGTGTGTCGCTTAAATATTCATCAAACAGTGTTTTAGATGGTGCAAATTTGAAGCAAATTAAATGTCAAAACAATAAAGGGGTCAGATAATCAATGCACAATGGTCTGTGTGCAAATAAATGTGATGTAGACATTGAACAAAGATGTGTTACCATAATTACTATCATGAACATTAAGATATATTAAGTGCAAAAAAATGGAAAAACAGAGCTTGAAAGAGGTGCAACCACAGCTAATGTTCAGAGGACCTAAGTGGTCCTCACAATAAATCTACACCAGGAGCCAGTGGTAGGTGTAGGGGAGGGTCTGTGGTCTGGCCTTGATTATTGTGCCCAGTGGGTGGGAGCAGTAACAAGAAGGAAGAGGTGTGGGGGCCCGAGTGCGCAGGGGTAGAGCTGCTGCCTGAGTCCAGGAGAAAGTGAATGAGCAAGTCAAGAAAGAGGCAGATTCTGGACAGTGGTTCCATTGACCAGACTGTAGTACGCTCCAAAAGAATTCAGTAAACAGGAGGCTCATCAAATCATATTTTCCCCGGAAGTATTTTGACTTCTAGGGCATTTTCTCAGTTTCTAAAACTCTCCAGATAAATAAGACCTCCACCTCACACTGACCAGGCCACTCCCTTCAGGACTTGGTAGCTTCCCAGGCAAACAGAGACAAGAGGGCTGAGGTGCTTCCCCTTCGGAGTCCCTTCCGGCCCACAGACTAATATTGTTGGCAGGAGCCTGAGAGCCACACTCCATGGGAGTGAGCTCTGTGGGCCTCTCGGGGCGTCCTTCTGCCTCTCTGCTCACCCCCCTCCCTCAGAGCTCCTCTGCCTGCCCATCACCCCTCTCCTCCAGCAAGATGGGGCGGCTGCGTGTGTGGAAGGAAGCCTCCTTCTGTTGTTGACTCCCGTGCGCAGGGTTTAGATGGAGGCTTTTCCTTCTCCCTCTTTGTCTCAAGCAAGAGAGTCGAAGGGGTCACTTCAGGGACCCCCGTATGGGCCGAATCTGGAGTTGTCCAGTGAGTACGCATGAACGCTTCGCTCCCTTTATAGCCTCCAAAAGAGCTTCTTCATCAGATTTAAGGTAGGCTCTGTCACTCAGCGAGCCCAACAAAGGCAGGATACAACTCACACTGACGTTTATGGTATTTTGTACTTAATGACTCTTACAATACACTTCCTAAATTACTCTCATAAAACACAGGGTTTGAAAAGCCATTTTTCTCAACTGCCACTAATCCGCTCATCTCCCTTTGCTCTGTTGCACAATTGAGCAGGACAGATTTAGCCTGTTTTGATATGTTAAATTTTTTTTTTCCTTGACTCCCACTCTACAGGGTAAAAGTTTATATTTTCCTCAGCTGGGGGTGAAGTCAACTTTTAACTCTTCAGACTGGTCTGATCGGTCAAATCGCCCTTTCCAGTGGTTTATCATTTTTGTACAGAGAAGCAAAGCAGACACATAAGAGTGAGTGGTTTCTGAGTTTGCAACACAGGCTTGATTTCAGGATCCACCATCTGTCTTGTGAATAAAGAAGGCACAGCACATTTTGGCCTAAAAAATGAGGACTGGTTGTACTTCTGATGTAGGATAACACCGCATCAGGATTCAAAAAAGACCATGATGCTTTTCTGATTATAATGTTAGCACTTTGAAAATGCTCTATTGTATATGATTTTACTTACTTCCAGGAATATTCTACAATCATTGTATTCTGGAAGAAATCCCAGGCAATATCCTTGCTCCGTGGTCCTTTTATCTGCAATACTTAAGTGTTTTCTTTAAGCCATCCAATACCAATATCATTGACCGGAGAAAGACGCTGGGCTTATAAACCAAAGTATCAGCTCCATGAAAAGCTTATGCTACCGGTAGTTGTAAATACCATCTTGGTTGAAGATCTGAGTTCAGTAGAAGCAAAAGCAATGAAAGAAAAGAGGATAAGAACCTGCACCAGGCAAGCATGACACAGTCCACACGAGGGCTTATTCGCACAATTTAATGCATCCGTGTCCTAATTTAACAGATGTCTCCACCTTAGGTGAAGTGCTAAGTGCTGAAGCTATTGGAACAAGTGAGACTGGGTTTATCCCTTCTAGGACTCACAGCTGAGAGGAGACACACACAGAATCTATAGTGTGATTCACAGTGTTGACCACCGTGAATCCTGTTTGAGTCTAGCCTAGTTTGTCATGCATTCTTATATCCACTCCTTGACTCCCTCCGTGTTTTCTGAGCCCTTTGTCTCAGGCTTTCGATACCCTGATGGAATGCGTCATCTCTTTATCCTTAAGGAGTTTGCTAGTGGTGAGAAGTGCTGCTTGACACAGCCGTCATGGTTGAGGCTGAAAGCTGCTCCGAAAGGTGCAGAGCCACTGAGAATAGTTCACTCCTGCAAGCTGAGAAAACGGGTAGTGATCCTTGGCCCTGACTGACAAGCTGCAAAATAAAGATTTTCTCCTGATGAAAACGGTGAGAAACCGTCATGGACATAACTTTCCCTCTGCAAATATTTGTGGTTGAAGCTAATTTTTCAGGATAGGTTGACAATCTGCCCACAGTATCCTCAATTCCATCATTCTGAGGGCAGCCATGCAGCCGGGATCACAGTGTTTTAGGGATGAGCAGAGGTCACAACCGTCAGCCAGAGACAAAGTTTGAACTTTCGAAATAGGACCAACAAATAGCCCATTAACCAAGTTTCACCTTCTCTTTGATGCTGGAGGTATCCCAATTAGACACCGAAATAAATCTTGTGTGAGTATTTTGAATACTTTGGCATGTGCGCTCTGACTCGGGAAAAGCCATCTAGTCCATATCACACTTCTTTATCATGGAGGAAATGGAATATTGTTACAAATATTTAGAGTTAAGGAGTGCAGCTCTCTTACTTGCATTCTGTGAAGAACTAGGAGTCACTGGCGAAGTGGGACTAGAAGGCAGCAGATTTCTTACAGAACTCCTTTGTGTGGAATTTCTCAATTGCTCCGTTTCCCCCATTCTGATCATGTAATTGGTCTCTTTGTGTCTATAACTAATTTTACCCACCCGCAATCTTGCAAGAAAGAAGTAACATTTTTTTCTCTAATACAATATAACAGGTTCAACATTGGAAAGTCCAGCTAAGACACCACAACATATTAAGTATGAAATCCAAAGAGACATGCAAACTAAAATACACAAGTTTTAAGAAAAATAAGGTATCAGAGAATGTGTCATGTAGTTCCAAAATCACAGGTAGATAGGAAAGGGTCAAGAATTTGAATGTGAAGACAGAATTATAAAGACTTGTAAAGTGCTTCCTACAAGGGTGCAATGTCAGTTACTATTGCCCAAAGGACCCCCCCTGGAAAAACTTGGGGTTTGGGACATGCATGACTGACACATGAGAAATAAGAACCAAGGGGTTAAGACAGGCTTACCAAAGTAGAGAATTGGCAGTTGGTGAGCTAGTGGCACAATCAAGTCTTCCTGGTGCAAAGAGGAGAATCTCATGAAAGAGCCACCTGGGGCCATGTTCAGCCCTGCTCCAGAGCACTTTCTGGAAGAATAGAGCTTCCAACAGGAAGAGATAGTAGGAAGGAATTCCCTGGGCCCCAGCTGCATGGACAACTAGAAAGAGATGCTCAAGGGCCAGCCTTGCAGTCAGATGAGGCCAGAATGGTGAGGAACCACCAAAACAACCATAGATAAAGACTGCCTTGAGTATTTACTGGATTTATAACATACTCAAGGCTAGTATGAAATTTCTTGCCCTCTGTTCCCTATCTCCTACTGAGCTCCAGCTCCCAAACCCACAGTACCAGTAAGAACAGCTTGTAAGCGGCAGATAAGTGGGCCGGGGTAGAACAAACACCTGTCCCATCTCCCACTGAAAGCAGCTGGTCAGCCTCAAAGGGAAGGTGCTCTTTTTTTTTTGAGAGGGGGGTGTTGTAGTTTGAATGTAAAATTAAATGTGCTTGGGGAAGGGGCTGCTAATGTTGGTTATTCTAAGCTGTAAATGTTTATATATTCTAGGGCTATAAAGTCCCCACATCACACCCACCACCAAAGTGACAACATTCCTCCTTCACAGTCCCTTGGGAAGTTAGTTTAGTCTGGCACCATGGAACATTCTAATTTACATACTGAGAGTATGTTGAAATGGAAAATCATGAATTTAAGGACTCAAAATTCTGGTCTCTTCTCTCCCCCTCTTGCTTTAATTTGTGTTCTCAGATTAAACTTTCCTGAGTTCTTATTCTTGTAAAATGTTGGTTGAAAGTCCAGGGCAATGCCTATCCCTGACTGTGCCAGGCCCTGCTCTAATGCCGTGACCTAATACACACTGCCTTGCAGAGAGAGAGAGAGAGAGAGAGAGAGAGAGAGAGAGAGAGAGAGAGAGGGAGAGAGAGAGGGAGAGGGAGAGAGAGAAATCTATCAATAGAAATCATAGAGAGGATAATGGAAGATTAAAAATAGTGTGTAGATTACATCCCTGATTTAGGCTTGTTGGAAACAGCGTTTTCAGCTGTCAAAATACCAAGTAATGGAGTAATTCAGTTTTTACTTTGAAAGTAAACTTCTTGAAGGCTCTGAGCTCGTTTCCCTAGCCTGGAAGACTGCTCTCAGGTCTCTTCAACAACTCTCCGGCGGAATTTCCCTTCACCGATATCTGTAAGTTTTGTCACCTCCCTTCAGTTTATAGCCTTCTTTTACTTGGATCCACCAGTTTCTTTCCTTTCTGTCTAAACTTTCTCTTTTTTATGTGTCATGCCTTTGAATATGCTGATTAATGTCCTGGGGAAAAATGCACACAAGACCCATTTTTTAAAAAAGTACCACGTATCTGAGAATATTATCCATAGTTGATTTATTTATAATTGATTGAGAATTTCATAAGATGCACATGAAATTCTAGGTCACAATTCCTTTACCTTCATTATTTTTTAAATTTGTTTTTTGCAGGTCAGGAATTGAACCCAGATCTCTTGCAGGCAAGGCTGCACTTTACCATCAAGTCACATCCTGGGCACGATCTTCCAGATTCTGAAGTGCGATAATGTTCCATTGCCCACATGGGAGAGCCTCACAAACTCCCCACAGTTTATTAATATGCCAAAACCAGTAACAAGCTGGGTTTCATTCCCCTGATCCTGAAAGAGCCTCCAATGCAGCATCGTTGGGAAGGACAAGTAGAGAGAAGATTCTAAAATCTCAGGGCTAGGACAAATGGAGACATTACTGAGACCACTCAAGAAATTTGACGATCAACAGGATGATGATGAATGTTCCACTGTCTGATTATCATCATTTAAATGTGACTTATTATTTCTCCAAGACTTCTTTTTAAAAAATCTTTCTTGGATTCACAGAGTTCTGAAATATCACCATGCAAGGTGTTGATATCAATGTTCTTTATTTTTTGTCTAAACTTTAAAAGAATTCTTTTAACTGAGAAATTCAGTTTTCAAATTTGGAAAGTTTACTCAATAACTTCAATATAATTTTTCTTTCCTCTCCTCTTTTTCTCTTTTTCAAAAACCTAAGAGTTCACTATTTTTGCCTTAGATTGGACCACTAACTTTTAAAAAAAACCTATTTTCACTAACTTTTCCTTCTCATTTTTTAGAAGCAACTTCACTATCTTTCATGCTTCTATTATAGATTTTAGTTCTACTAAAATATTTCTGCTTCTTATAACTTTCCGATTCTCTCATTTTTTATAGCTTTCTCCTATTGCTTCTAGAGTTATATATACTTCCTGGATTGCTAAGAATCTTAATGATTTTTTATCTCATTTTTTTTTATCTGCTACTACATTGTCTCTATTTCTTCTGAGTTGCTGTTCTTGTCTCTTTTATGTGAGATACTTTCATCATATAACAAGCAGTCCTGGGGTTTTGAGTCACACTTATAACCCTGGTGACAGAACATTCCAATAGATTGGACCCTGTCACAGCATACTCAGGACCCAGAAATGTCACAAGATGTAGATTGTTTTTTCTTCAACCAAGTATTACAGAAATTTTTCCATTGGATCAAAGCAACAACTGCCCCCATTCTGAATTTATAAACATATAGTACTAAGATTTTTTCTCGAATTTCATTCCATCTTCCATCATTTCATTTAAATTTTTTTTGTTTTACAATTCTATTAGTAATTTTTTTATATCACCAGATTCAAGCTCTGTGGGGTTTGATATTTCCAGGAAGCAAACTTCCTGACTTCTACAGGGTTTGGAGGAAGAAGTGGTTAATGGGCTTGTGGCCAGGTGGCTACTAGAGTTCCGGTTGGTCCATGCTGGCAAGTCAAAAGTATAGTCAAGGAAATGGGGCCATTCACCAGAAGAGGGTCTGTGTTCAGGACCCCACCCTTGACCTTGTTTAGTGCCAACCACATGAAAAAAAAAAGTCTGGTCTATCCAGCCGGAAAGGTTCATCTCTGGAAGGCAGAGGCAGGGAGCTGTGGGGAGGCGCTCAACAGAAGCCAGATTTAAACTAGGCTCATGCTGAGACCGCCCCATGCTCATTCCTCAGTGGCTTTTCCCACAGTCTGGGAATCTGGGGAGGGGGTGGCAATTCCCAGGGCTTACTCGTGGCTCTGCACTTAGGAATCCCTCCTGATGATGCTTGGGGGACCGGATGAGATGCCAGGGATTGAATGAGGGTTGGCCTTGTGCAAGGCAAATACTACCCACTGTCCTATCACTCTGGCCCCTCTTCCCTCAGTTTTAATCCCGGAGCACATATCTAGTGGGAGAGATTGAGCGTGTCACTTAAATATGTGATGCCTGGCAGCGCATAACTCGCACGGACCTTGTGCTAATGAAGACCCTCGCACACAAAGTCTTTCCTGCTAGGGAGACTCTGAGGAACAAGACCTGTGCGTGATGCCTGAGCCTGAGTTCTCGAAGAGGGGAGCCGCAGCTTGTCTCCTGGCCGCCTTCCTCTGGCTCAGGCGGGGAGGAGGTACTAAGGCTTGTTTGGGCAGGTTCTTGTCTGGGATCTGTTTCTGTTCCAGTTTCCATTCAGAGTCTCGGGGCCCAACGCAGCCTCCCGTCCACACGCACCTCCCCTGCACCGTAGGTGCATCATACTGCAGGGAATGATCCATCCTACAAGCACCCCACTGAGCCGTGCACGTCTGCCTTCACTCTTCACGAGTCCCTTTACAGGGGTGGGGTCCTCTGAGGTTTGGGGGCCCACAACACCCAACTATGGATGCTTGCAGTAGAGCTTTCTCCATACTACCCTTTTAACTGCCAGAATGTCAATGAGATTTAAAAAAATTTCCTCTCATACTCTTTGGTGTGTGTGTGAGTGTGTGTGTGTGTTCTTTTCTTGTTCTTTCAGTTGGAATTTGGTAGAGAGGAAAAGTAAAGTAAATGTATTTATCCATAATATTTCCACAGCTATTTACATTTTTCAGATGTCTTTTTGTCCTTTCCAAACATATTAATACATTCAACAACTTCAAACTCTTACCTGTCAGAAAAAAACATGTGAACACATATGTAAACACAGAATCATTTCAATATGTTATGTCCTTTAAGAATGCACCATGGTCCATAGCACAGCAGGTAGGGTATTTGCCTTGCAAACAGCCAACCTGGGTTCAATACCGAGCATCCCACATGGTACCCTGAGCACCGCCAGGAGTATTTGCTGCATGCAGAGGCCAGGAGTAATCCCTGAACATCACCTGTTATGGCCCAAAAACAAATAAACAGAAATTTTAAAAACACTGCCACAGATTAAAGACCTGTATAGATCTAATTTTGTCATTTAAGCTTCAGTGAATATCTCGTAATGAAAACACAGGTTGTGCTAGAAAACCAGATGGTATTAAACTTACATTATGCACACAGTTGCCTGTGAGCTAAGAAGGAAAGGACAAATTCCCCCCTCGAGAGGATGGGGAGGGCTTATAAAAATTGTGAAGTACTAAGGATTCACCATGGCAGGAAGCTGCCTGCCATTATCCGTGTTTTTCTTTCATTATCTTTTTCAGACTGTGTTCTCAAAGAGTTCTGTTTGTCCTTAAAGAACAAATTCAACTTAAGAAGTTAGTGCCCAGCCATCTCTTTCCCAATTGATTCTGCAGAAAGTCAAAACAGGGACATCTAAAAGAAGCTTTAGGAACTAAAATATATAAACCTATGTTTTATGGTATTTACTAAGAATAAGCTGTTTAGTTAGTGCTGATGCTGGGAAACATGATTTTGTAAAATCAAATTCAAAACCAAAATAATACATCTTTGGAGTTAAGAGAAGGCTAGAGTCACCAACAATTTAGAATGAGGCTTATTGTTCATAGTATTTCAAAATTCACTTATTTGCCCTGAAATTGCTAGAAAAACATTTACATTTAGCTATTCTATTCTGATTACACATAGATTTTTATTGTTTCTCTACATGGTGTTATAGAGTACATTGGTACCTAATAAAACAGAGTAAATAAATTAATTTTTGACAGAGCAATTAACTGGTTGGATTATATTCTGCAGCAATATCATTTAGAAATTTTTCCAATGGGATTTCTTTAAGTACAATTCCCAGTCCACAGCCTTGGATCTGATAAAGCTTTGAGAAGGCATGACAAAATTGTGCAAATGTAAAACATTGCCACAACTCCACACAAGCCTTTCTCCTGTGAGCTATATTTTCCCCAAATGGATAAGAAGTAATAATAAAATTAAAATCTTCTTTTCGAAGACATTTAATGTCTTCTTGTTTGACAGGATCTGAGTTGTTAAAAGCTTTTCTCTGAGTCACCTAATTGCCATAAAATAGCTCTATTTGAATTACTTTTCCTGGAAAGTCATGGCCGGGTTCCAAGGTTATGGGCATGTCAACTCTTTTAATGTAAAGTAGAAAATAAATATAAGAAACAATTGAAAGCCATATGACAAATTTTCTTTTTTAAGCATGTAGGTTTCACCTATCGGTTTGAATATATTTTTTTTCTTACCTTCCTATAAGCCAATAGATATATTATGGTAGAAGAAGAGATGAGAGAGGGGCTCAAAAGTAATCTAGTTTATGTAATTGAGCACTTTAAATTCTACTAACTTGAGGTGTAGCTGTCAGAGAGATAAGAGACATGGCAAAGGGACAGAGAGAGCAAACATACAAAACGGGCTCAGGAAAGGCCCTTTCACCCCTCACCTATGCCCCGGGAGATAGTGGGAAAGTAGCGGTTCTGACCCACAGGGCCTGAGAACAAAGGAAAGCCAATGAGGCAGAATGTCAGGGCTGCAGGCCTTGGGAAATAGACACTGAGTCTCAGAACAGACCACAGAGCAGTTGTCCTCAGACCAGGAGGACAGCAAAGGACACAGAGCATCTTAGAGCAACACCTTGGGAAGGGACAAGTGACATCGCGCGAGGGAAGCAAAGAGAGGGAGGCCTGGACAGGAGGGAGAGTCTGACCTAGAATCACCTGCTTACACTGTACAGAGCAGACATTTCTGTATTAGAAGCAGCAGAAGTTTCCTCTAATTTTTCTTTTTCTTTTTTGTCTGCTTTGTCCTGCTCTGTAGTTTGGGGGCCACACCCAGCGGCACTCAGGGATTACTCCTGGAGAGCTTGAGAGGACCATTTTGAGTGACAGAGAGAGAACCCGGGTTTTCCACAGGCAAAAGACAGACACTTTCCCTGCTGTGCTATTGCTCCAGCCTCAATGTGCTAATTTTTCATAGTTAATTCAAGGACCTATTCAGCAGCTAGACATTTTTTATTGTAACATGTATATTTTCCCTGAAAGAGAGAGTGACAGAGATGAAGTGAGGAAATAAGAAAAAAAGAGAAGGGGCCTGGAGCGATAGCACAGCGGGTAGGGCGTTTGCCTTGCACGAGGATGACCTGGGTTTGATCCCCAGCATCCCATATGGTCCCCTGAGCACTGCCAGGATTAATTCCTGAGTGCAAAGCCAGGAGTAACCCCTGTGCATTGCTGGGTATGACCCAAAAAAGCCAAAAAAGAAAAAGAAATGAAGAGAAGAATATTCAAATATCTGTGCTATCTTACCACTCTGGATGATAGTCTTTATGATTTTAAAAAAACAACCAAAAAAATAGCTGATCCCCCTTCACTGTGAGAAGTAACTGCTGAGCACTGAGCAGGAATGAACCAAGGGGGATGATGGATTGAACTAACAGGACATCAAGGTGACAGTCTTCTCGAATCTTGTGAATATCTCTACTTGTCTACAGATGTGGTTTCTCTTGATCTAGAAATATAGGGATTCAATTATAAGTCAACTGACCCACTCCATAGCCAATATATAACGGTTGGCACTTAGGCTGAACAATAGCCATTAATGGTCCCATTGGGAAGGGAAATAATGGAAAAGGGGAACAGATTGCTGGAGCTGATAAATGTTCTGATTGGATGCTTGCCAATTCTCCCAAAGAACTATAGGAATGACCGCTAGGTGTTTTTGTCCATGGCTCTGATTTCACTCAGGAAGTTTCTCTTGAGAAATTACCCTCCTTAGGGCATGAGCAGACTTCCACCTTTTGGAAGATAAAAGACCCCAACAGTACTTCACATATTGACCAGATATTGCTTTGTTTATTTTCTTTGTTTCTGACTCTTTGGAAATTAGTCGTTTATTTATTTATTTTTTTATTTTGGCAACTTCAGGGAGCAGGGTAGAATAGCCCAACTTCCTAGCGTTTTCTTGCCTGTTTGACTCAAATAGTCAAAGAGAAGTTCTTCTTTGGGGTTGTGGGGAGGGGCGTTGGTGCTATGGACACGGGAGCATGCTTACAAAGCATCAAGATGGAAATGTTAATAGCTGTTCCCTTTATCATTTTTATTTCTCTTATTGTTCTAGTTTTTGAAGTCTTATACATTAGGAATAAGTAATAAGAATACATTACTACTAGATTCATGGGAAAGTGCTATTTTATTAGACAAGAATAAATCCTCTAAGTGATTACAGGGAAGATTAAATTACTCAAGAAGGGTTTTAATGGAGAGAAGCAAAGTTTGGGGACCTTCATGAGAGTGGACTATGATTCTGTTTTACAAGAATGCATTCTGAGTCAATTCAACACCGGTTCACTTTCAATTTTTCTTTCATAACCCCACTAACTCCATAATTTTAAGGGAACTTGTGTGAGTCCATAGTTTGGAAGACTTAGATTACATATTAGTTTGGGAAAGTCTGTGATAGCTAAGACTCACCCTATGACTCTCCGGGTAAAGTCCACCGTTGCGTTGCTTGTTGCGTTTGAAAATCAGGAAGGGCTGAAACTTTGAGGCATGAAATCATTGCTGTCCCTTGTCCATATTCCGGCTAATGACTCTGCCTCTTCTCTCCAGGCAGGCCATTTTGTTCCTTTCAGGAGTCCTTATTTCTCTTTCCAAGTTCTCTCCCCTGTCAAAGCATCTGATCTTTCACCAGCTACTTGTTGAGAGTTTAAAGTTGGGATTCTAGAGCTATTTCTCTTAGCCTTGGGAAATGGGTTATTTATAGGTGTTGCCTATTAGGTTGAAATCAGACTTAGCAACACTTTAGGGAAGGAAGAAGCTTTTGAAAGCAGCCTTCCCACCAGCTTTGAAACTATGCTTTATTGAAGCTTGTCTTATCTGCCCTTCTTGTACAGACACCTCCAATATTGATTCAACCTTCAGACTCTATGTTCTCGTATTCCCATAAAGCCAATTACTTCAGAATGTAAGCACCAATGGCTCAGTCTTATCAGTATTTTGCTTCTCTTGCTACAAAAATAGTCCTTGAATTCTTCCTCCTTTAGAATCACTGTGCAGATGGTCAGATAGACCATTGGAATGTTTACATCCTCTTTTCATGATTCTAGATTATTCTGTGTGCCCAAATTAGCTTGTACTTGCATAAAATATAATTACTTATTTTTAAAGACCCTCTGTTACTCAGACCAAGTTTATCTGAAACTTTTTAATGGTTAGGCAAATTAAACACCAACCAAATTATGATTTAAAAAAAAAAAAACATGTACGGACTTGAGAAATAGTACAAGGGTTAAGGTACTTACCTAGCATGTATCTACCTCATGTTGACCCCAATACCACATATGGTTCAAGAAGATCCACCAGGAGTGGTCCCCAAGTTCACGGGTAGAAGTCTTCTTGGAGTACCACCAGGTGTGGCCCCCAGAACAAAACAACAAAACATTAGAGTTGGACAGACAACGCGAAGAGGTGGATCGCTTGCCTTGTGTGTGCAAGGAAGGTTCCAAATTCTATTCCTGGCCTTCCAGCCTCTACCCACTCCTCAGCACTGCATAGGGGAGCCATGCAGTAGACCAGCAAGCCTTCACAACACTGAGTATCCCTGGGAGTGACCATCAGGTCCCTGCAAAAATTATTATTTAGGAGAACATTGCATGTGGAGAGTAATATTAATTAGAAAAAGGTTTGCTATCCATTTAAAGAAAACCTCTTCTGGGTAATTTTAATCTAGAGTACCTAGTTCTATATAAACCTGAATATAATAAAATTGCCTTACTTTTCAAACATTTTAAAGCCCAGAATGTCTACTATATCAATCTCACTTTTCCTCATCATTATTTCTTAAATCAATAAGAATTTACCGTAATTGCTGTATACTTTGTGTAATCACCTATTCTGCTTTAGGGGGGTGTTGAAAGATGTGCACTGTTTAACTGACTACATCGACTAATTGAATGGGAGCTTAATAATGTATGTTGTGGGTAACAACTAAATTGAAAACAGGAGATTAAGCTGGCTGTTACCCAAATATAGATGCGATCAGTCTCCAATCTTATTGATATTCCTTCGCTTAATGTGCCCCCATAGTCATTCCTAAACATGCCTTGATCAAGGCCCTGAGCAGTTCTAGACAATGACCCCAAAGATTCCTTTTTCTAACCCTAAGCCAGTCTGCACATCACACTGGGATAAGTCCACTCTATCTTGTGTAATTGCCTTTCCCTCAATTCTACTAACTAGTCCTCATACTTCGGGAACCCTTTTGACCTGCGGGATTAATGCAGGCTCTTGCATCTGACATCCCCTGTCCTCACTCAGTGACATGCCAGTCTACCTTCCTCCCTTATCCTCACACCATCAGCAGAGGCTCCCCTACCTTCCCTTCTTCTGGTTCAGGCTGCATGCTTTACGGAAAGGTAGATCACAGATACGGTGTAGCTTGGTAGCTTGGTTCCTGGCCAAGGAGACTGGGGGGGAGGGGGGGGAGGGGAGGGGTGCGAGCCACCTGCCAAACCCAGGCATGCTGGTTCTTCTTCCTACTAGTCCTTAGGAATGTTCCAGCTGTTTCGGCTGCCGGGAGAGAGGGGCGGGGTGCAGAGAAGCAGGACCACCTTCCCTGGTTGTGCAGCTCCCTGCATCTCTGGCACCTGTGTTACACCAGTGAACCTCATCGTCTTTCTAGACTCTTCCTCACTGACCTGCAGAGTGGGGAGCACTCCCCACAGGGCTGGTTGCACCCCTTTCTATGGGTGAGGTGGTGGCACTGTATCTCTTCACTCCAGCTCCCAGGGCTGTCAGGGCCTCCACATTTGTGTTCCTCGTTGGGAGAAGATACCCGAGTTTGCCGTGTAGCCCACCACCCTCGCATTAGCACACAAGCAGAAGGATTCCCGACAGGATCAGTCTTAGAGGCTCGCTGTCGTGTTTTACAGGGCTCACCCAAGAACAGAATCCTACCCTGGGGGATAAACTTGTGTTATGTCCACAAGGAAGTTGTGCGAAGCTCCTTTCTTAGGCTGAATTTTATTTTTCTCATTGCCGTATAATGTCTCCCTGCTGCCTACCCAGTTTCCTTGGGCATACACTAGTTCTAGACAGGTGTCATTAGGTGAACATATTGTTAAATTTTGAAGTCAACAATCCATACACACACCAAAAAATGCCCTTTAAGTCCAATTCTGTAAGTTACCGGACCACCTCCTCTCCCACCTCCTGCCTGGATGAATACACACAGCTCTTGGATGCTTCCTGTATTTGTTCTCATGGATGGTCTATGTTCTTTGGTGTCATAGATGCAAGGAATACTCTCTCCAGTGTCAAAACTAAACAGAACCCTAAAAGGAACTGAAGGATGATGGGATGGTTCCAGACCCAAGGTACCTAAACACACTTCAGCAGTGGCCACTCAGGAATCTTCAAAATTCCACCAGTAATGAGACTGTGCTTCTCCAGGTGGTTCCTTCTTTCTCTGTTTAAAAAAAAATGTTAGGGTTTTGGGGGTGTCAGGCCACACCCAGTGATATTCTGGAGTTACTCCTATCTCTGTGCTCAGAAGACAGTCCTGCTCCAGAGACCATATGGGATGTCAGAGACCAAATACACATTGGCCACATGCAAGGCAAGCCCTCTAACCACTGGACCATTCTTCAGCCCCATCTACTGTGCTCAGCTGGTTCCTTCATTCTATATCATGACCAGTTCCGTTGGATCAGAGCTTCTCCAGCTCTCTGCAAAAAAAGAATGCTGCCATATATCACTACCCAGAACACCAGGGGTGGGGAGGGGAGGAAATAGAATACAAAATCAGGAGCCTTAGAGATTGTACAGTGCGTAGGGCGCTTGCCTTACACACAGCCAACTCAGGTTACATCCCGGCATCCCATATGATCCCCTGAGCCCCAGCCAGGAGTGATCCCTGAGTGCAGAGCCAAGAGTAGCCCCTGAGACTGCTGGGTGTGGCCCCCAACAGAACAAAAAAACACATTTGAATGTTACTATGTTGCTCAGATGCTTTACAGCAATATTTCTCAACATTCTGCCAACCATGCCCCCCTTCCTACGTTGTTTTCTCCCTGTACCCACCCTCATCTTGCTGATTGGGCCCTTAAATCATCTCATGCTACAGTCCCTTTTTATGTGATTCCCCCGCTGTGTAGTCTAAATGCTTAACCGTGTGTCACACGGTGCCTGGGAATACAGCTCACCAACAGACACACGCCCAGTCCTCACTCTCAGAATCGTGCTTCTGTTCGCTTTAGGTTTCTGATCTCTTGTCTCCTTGGGGTGCAGGGCCCTTCATGGTGTCACCACATCTTCCTTCCAAATTTTTTAATTCTGCTCCTTTGCCACATGCTTACTGGGTGCTCCCCCACCCGTCTGCACTCTCTCCCTCTCAAAGGAAACAGTATTTCGCTCGTGGCATCTTTTCTTGGTTTGCCTGTATCCTTTACCCAATAACCTTACCCAAGGATAAGTGGCAATCACATACACATCACAAATTAGGAAGCATCCTTCTGCAGACCACAGACATGGCATGGAAATGCTGATTGGCACGGTAATTCCAGGAGGTTTTATTTTTTAATTAGCTCCGTTTCTTCTAAGAGGACAGTGAGGAGCAATACAAAATATCGGCATAATCAGATTGGGCCCTAACTACATAACAAATGTGATTTGGTCTCCTTTGAAAGGGCTGACTGTTCAGGGCCTTCCCTGGGCAAGCCAGAGAGGCTGAGACGCTGTGGTCAGTAATTGCCAGAGCTCTGCTCCCTCCATTCCGAGTGCTCACCTTAATTGGAAGTGCCATTAATCTTGGCTCACTAATATGACCCAGATTCAGCAAGGAGTAAGCACATTCTTCCCACCAGGCACAATAATGTTTTAATCTACTTTCTCTGTGGTAGGTCATAGTTGCAGAAAGGCTACTTTAGTATTAAGTTCGTCTTAAGGGAAAAATAAGCAAAATGGACCTCACATTCTTTCCTCTTACGCCTACACCCTTCTGGTCTCCATAGCTTCAGTAGGAAAAAGAAAGAGCAATAAGAAGACTCGGGGAAAAGCAAAGGAGAGCCAAGCAATGATAAAACACCGTCCCCAGAATTTAGCATCTCATCCAACACCAACAATCCCCACTCTCTGAAGCTTTCCACTTTAGTTCACTTTGCTTTTATGAAAGTCTTACATTATCTCTGGTGCAAGTAACTGGAAAAAGTCCAAAGAGGATTTTCACATTTTTCTTCTAAAAAAAAAAAAGATGAAAAACATTGATAATCTTTGCCATTTACACCAGCTTTTCTAGAGACGATAGAACCAGAGTGGCCCAGAAAAAGTTCCTTTCCGGGAAAAAAGAAAAACAAACACCTAGGGTTTTTTTTTTGCTTTTTGTTTTAATTTTTTAATTTTAATTTTTTTATTAGTGAATCAGCATGAGGTACAGTTACAGACTTACAAATTTTCGTGCTTACGTTTTAATCATATAGTGGTCGAGTGCCCATCCCTCCACCAGTGCCCATTTTCCACCACCAATGATCCCAGCATCCCTCCCACCACCCCCACCCCGTTCTCCCTCCACCCCAAACCAAACATATAGGCATAGTATTTATCTCAGGATCCCTGTCTTTGGGCTATGGGAAAATGAGTATGGTTTTATGAACTATTTAGTTCTATTTGGTATTTCATTCTGGGCCTGTGATGGCTCAAAAATATTTTCATATAAATTAATAACTGCTCCTCCCCTTAATGCTATTTGGTTTCTTGGAGGATTTACAGGAGCACTCTACTTTTGAATAATGAGAGATGCCTGTGTTGGCTTCAGGGCAGAGAGGCCTCAGTTTTACTAGAGAGAACGCAAAGGACTTCAAGCGTTGGAAGATTCTAATGAATCACAAGCCAGTTGCTTCTCAGAATCACCGGTGAGCTTTGGAAACCCCTCCCCATAGCAATCAAGTCAGAATTTCCAGGAATGGGGGGAAAACGCATTCTGGTTACTGGAAAGAAAGTCCCATCTGACACATTTTATGGGACAGTTAGTGCCTGTGAATTACTTTTAGCCACTCCCCCACCCCCACCACCACTTCTCATTCTCTAAGAATCCTAGTTTGGGTGATAAATTGCATGGTATCCTTACAGGACACAGGACTTCTCTGGAATCATGATCTTCAAGAGTATCTAGGGTCACTGGAAACTCATTTCACCCAGATTTTCTATCTTGTTGAATTTAAAACAAACCAAAAAAGAGGCAGGTCCATAGATGTTAGAATATGCACTAAGGTTACAGGGAGTTAGCAGCACCATTCTACTCTCACAGTTCACCTGAGGGTTCTCCGGATCCTGAGCAGTAAAACATTGGCAATACCCTGGAAAGCAGAAGAAATGGCCTTCTTGACTCTTTCTTTTCTTACCTTTATGTCTGTCTTAAAACTAGCTGCTTGTACATTCCAGACAACTATCTGCAGTTTCTCTAAGTCATTAGCTTGGTTTTGTCCCCCCACATTCCCACTCAACTTCTCCCCCCACCACACACACACACACACACACACACACACGCAAACTTTATGACAGTCCAATATCCAATATCCTACCAAAAATAGGGTCTCTTAATCAATTATCCAGGATTAAGTTTTGTGTGAATTTCCAGCAGGCATAGAGACTCTTGACTCCTTTCTTCCTAGGAAACTCACCTCAGTCAGTGCAAGCACTCTCCCTGTTTACCCCTCTATCTGCTCTGACCCCAGTGGGTCTTGCGAGCAATCTACAAAACTATTCACATACTAAAACTCTGTGTCCAGGGTGCTGAGTGCATCCTCCCTTGCTCCTCATTTAAATACTGAACATCCTCCCTTGCTCTTCATTTAAATACCGAACAGGGACCAATCCAACATCAACACCACTCTGCAAAATAACAACAGTAACAGATGTCTCTAAGGAAACTGGCAAGCGTGAAATAGTCTCTTCCACAAAACAAGGTGTGCCAGATGAAACGGGGGGTGTGGGTGGGAATGAGGCTGGTTTAACTGGAAATGCAGGTAACCAATATTTTTCTTAGCATAAGTATATCTCATGCAATATTGGGGACTAAAGAAAGTATTTGTTCTTTCGCTGGAATTCATCTTGAATGGAGTATCCTACGTTTATCTGCTAAATTTGGTAATCATAAATTAACTAATATCTCTATTCACTATCAGAAATATTTCCCAATACCACCCATTTAGACAGGTACAAGTCACACCCCAAAAGAGGAGCAGGACCAGAAAGTAAACAAGCTCAAGTTTAGATAGCAAAAAAAGCTTTTGGGGTGCGGGGGTGTTGTTTCATTTTGTTTTTACTGATTTTGTATGGATGTATATTGGTGAAGACTTTGACTATGAAAATGCATGGAAGCATTTCAGAGGAAAAAAAAGTATGACTTTGACATTTTTACAGGCAAATAAGGACCTCAAATTCGTAGTATTTTCTTTCGAGCCTCTACACTTGGTTTTCCCACAGTAAGTTCCTAATTGAGTAAATCTCCACTGTAGAATATCCTCATTGAAAAATTAATACATTAACCCACAACCAACATCTATTGGGGGTCTAGACTAAATAAAGCTTGTCTTATAATTCATAAGTCTCAATTATGATTTCTAAATGCTGTTATGAAGAATATTTCAAGCTTTTTTTTTCCTTTTGGGTCACAGCTGGCCATGCACAGGGATTACTCCTGGCTCTACATTTAGGAATTACTTCTGGTGGTGCTCAGGGGACTATATGGGATGCTGGGAATCGAACCCGGGTTGGCCGTGTGCAAGGCAAACACCCTACCCACTGTGCTATCGCTCTAGCCCCAATATTCAACCTTGTGAAAGAACATCTGAGATAAGTCATTAATTGCTGTGATATCAGAAGACTTAAATAATGGAACTTTCTGTTACTCACTATTCTAGTATGAAAGCACAACTATACAAACCACACGAACACATAATTGTTATTTCTGCTCTTCATAGTCCTGTAAACAAATCTTCAAGTGAATGGTGAATTGTGGCTCTCTTTATAAAGTGGCAAAATCAGGACAGTATCATTTCGAGCCTGTGAAAGCTTATGAACAGCACTGACTTGCTGCCCGCCAGGACTCGGGAATATCCTGGATCACGTCCCAGACACTGACCTTCACCTTGATGGATGCTCAGTTTTAACTGCATAGCATAATGTAATCTCCAGTCCATTTCACAAACTCATCACCTTCAAGTGTTCTTAGGTACCTGTGAAAAATTGAGTAACATACTCAGCCTTCTATTCCCAGATATGGAGGGACCCATGTCCTTCTCATTGGAGATGTAGGACTTGTTAATAATCACTTCTATATTAAATTTATCATCACTAAAGTTGCAAAAAGCTATATTGACGCCTTCATGGATAGAATTGCATAGTTTGAGGCAAAAATTGCAGTGTCGGGGCCGGAGCGATAGCACAGCGGGTAGGGCGTTTGCCTTGCACGCGGCCGACCCAGGTTCGGTCCCCAGCATCCCATATGGTCCCCCAAGCACTGCCAGGAGCAATTCCTGAGTGCAGAGCCAGGAGTAACCCCTGAGCATCGCTGGGTGTGACCCAAAAAGCAAAAAAAAAAAAAAATTGCAGTGTCACAGAATATTTGTGCACTTGTACAATATGCTGCATATATATGGATATGTTTATATTAGTAAATGTCATGAACCACCCGTACTAAGCTCTTCAGTTTATTTTTCAGAAAGTATTTAATATTCTGCCAAGTGTTTTGGTGGGATAGTCTGACAAAAATCTGAGCAATCCATCCCAGGGAGACGGCTCAAGGGACCAGAATACATCCATTACATGCGGAAGTGCTAGCTTCAATCTCAGGAACCACATAGTCCTTTAAGCACAGCTGGTGTGTCTCAAAACCAAAAACAAAACAAAAAGTATCCAGACAAATATCAGTCTGTTTAAACTCCCAGAATTCTGGGTTATTAGGAGTAGGAACCACTGGCCAACAGTCTGTTCCTAAGCTCCTCTCATGTCCCCTTGTCAGATTTGCTAGGTTCTGGCAGCACATGCTCCTTTTATAAACTTCAATATTTTCACCTGCAGGAAGAGAGAGCCAGCCATAGACACCACATGATTTTCATCAAGTGTTCAAGGCATGTCCTCGAAGCGTTCAAGCAAATTCCCATTGCTGTAAATGTTCCCGCACTCTAACCCAAATAGCAACTAACCTGCTTTCATTCCTCTCTGCTCTACTCAGAGAACCTTCCAATTCTCCAAGAAAACAATGTGCCAGCAACCGTCTCTGAACACTTGGGCCAGGGCATGTACATCCTTTCACTGCCATTTTAGTAGCATCTAGCAGAGTTGGTGGCATGTGTGTGTTCTAGACACACTCCAGAGTGAAGGGGTAAGTGCATATTTGGATACTACATCACACACAAAGGACCCTAATTATTCCTCACTTCCTAACCATTGTTCACTGTATCACTGTTGTCCTGTTGTTCATCGATTTGCTCGAGCAGGAGCCAGTAACGTCTCCATTCGTCTCCGTCGTGTTCAGGGTCAGAGGAATGAGGCCCATTATTGTTACTGTTTTTGGCATATCGAATACACCACGGGTAGTTTGCCAGACTCTGCTGTGTGAGATTCTGCATATAAAACAAAACTCCTAGAAGAGAGCGATGCAGAATCTCACAACCATTGTTATTCTCCAGATAATCTCCCAAAATTCAGGGGTCTAGATAAAAGACATTCTGATATCAGTATATCAGCCGTGAGATATTCTATAGCCCATTTCTCCCTCTGGGAGGAACTGGAAAACTACTGGGAGTTTCCTGCCCACATGGGAGAGCCTCACAAGGTCCCCATGGTGTATTAATATGCTAAAACTAGTAACAAGCTGGGTCTCATTCCACTGACCCTGAAAGAGCCTCCAGTACGGCATAGTTGAAAGGACAAGTAGAGAGAAGCTTCTAAAATCTTGGGGCTTGGACAAATGGAGATGTTACTGAGACAGCTCAAGAAATTCGAGGATCAACGGGATGATGATGATGATGATGATGATGATGATGATGATGATGATGATATCAATAATGGTGTAGATTATTGCAAGGTATTTCTTTAAAAAATTTATTCTCTCTACTTTCTGAATTCTGTTTCATTTGATATTTATTGGGTATTTACTATTATTTATAAGAAAAGGTACACTGTTTGCAAATGCCCAGTTATTAAACTTTCTAGATATTTTAGTCAATTTTTCTTTTTTTAAAAAAGTATATGAAACTATTCCTAAGAAGTTAATAACATTTAGAGTTTTATTCTTTGTATCTGCTAAATGCAAAGTAGTCTTAAGCTCTGAAATATTCCTTCTATAGTTAGAGATTTTTCCAATTATATAAAATTTAAGAGATTTTAGGGAAAACTATAAATATGTAGTTTATATCAAAGAAAGTTATGTTTTCCATTCTCGTTGATGTTCTATCTGTTGGCCACATTCCTGGACTTAAAAAATACCAGACTATCATAATGAGTTTCTGGGACATATTCCCCAAGCAGTTTAATATAGAACTTCATCTGATCCTAATTATAACCCTATCAAGTAGGTGGGTGATATTAATAGATCTTCAGGGGTACACAAACCATGCCGTAGACATATTAAGAGATTTCTCAACCGTCAACAGAGAAGTAATGGCATGACTTCTTTGGAAGGAAGCCCAGTACAGTGAAATAAGAATGGATTTGAGAGTCATAAAGCCTAGGCTTAAACTTCTGTGATTTGAGAAAATTACTTGCTTTCTCTACACATCAGCTTTTTTACTCCAGAAAATGAAAGTGTTCAGTGTTGCCATTTGAAATTGCCTATATACAACCCCATTGCAATCTACAAAAAAAAATGGCAATTTCATTTGGCTCAACCTTATAAAAATGTTCTTAAAACCTTCGAGTTGTTCTAAGTATTAAACATGATGTTCTTGGAAGAAATACTGGACAGGTCAGCTCTCTTGGCCTTCCACAACCCTCACACACCGCAGTCACTCATTTCTCCATTTCATTTTAGATTTGAGATGATGTGAACTTTATTAGTACATTTTTTCCTAATTCCATTGGCAGATAACTGAAGATAGAAGCTCTACGTAGTACTCCATGGGATACTATTCTGCCACACAAAATCAGATAGAATCATTGAGGACACAATGGGTGGAACTGGAAGTGATTACACAGAGTGAAACAAGGAAATGAAAAACAGTTACTAGCTAGTCTTACTTGCACATAGAATATAAGTATCTAAATCAAACAAGTGGGCAATAAACAAAACTAACTCATAGACTCCGTGAAAACTAGGTGGGCACTGGAGGAAAGGGGGAGAGGTGAGATGATGGGAATAAGTCTGGGGAATTTTGAGTGGTAGGATAGTATTGGAACTTTGGTGGTGCATGAGGTGAATCCTATAAACTCATGAAGAGGCATTGACAACTCCCCAGCATGAATAGCTAATGAAAATCAAGTGAAAAAAAAGAGGGAAGATAAATATATTTTTCAAATATGCTAAAAATATTGGCATATTTTGAAATTTCTACAGATAAAAATCAAACATTATATAATCGCTGCTGATTTTTCCATTTAATTCATTAATGTTGACGTTTCCCTTCTTCTAAGCACATGTATGTTTTCTGTAATGATCACCTACAAAAGCAGGACTACATCCAAAGTTACGTGTTCATAGTCCTGTCAACAATGACATTATCAATCAAGATACTCAAGGTTTGCTTTTGCAACTTATTATCATAAGTTAGTTTAGCATTCAGTAAGGACGAGGCAATATAAAATGCATATTATCTTTGAGTAATCTGACACTTTTAGAAAAAAACCAAGGTAGGGAAATAAGGCATAATGAATTAAGGTGATGATTACATGAACAAGTCCAACACTCAAAAGGTTCCTGCTACCATGTTTCTTCTTTCTCCCTATGGGAACTCCGGAATCTTGGACAGTAGAAACAAGGGCCAGGAGGATTGGTCCAGAGTTGTAAACATTCTTCAAGTGCTGGGGGAGAAGGCAGTTGGGGTAGAGAAGGAATCACCATGACAAAGATAGTTGGACATGATCATTCTGGATAAGAACTGTGTTCTAAAAGTAGGTAAAGAAACAAACATGATAACCTCTGAGCATCTATATGGCAAACCATAATTCCCAAAAGGAGAGGAGAGAAAAAGAAGGAAAGTGCCTGCCATAGAGACAGGCTGTGTGTGTAGGGGCAGGGGGTGAGGCAGGGATGGTCAGAGGGGAAAGTAAGGACATTGGTGGTGGGAAAGGTACACTGTGGAGGGATAGGTATCAGAACATTATATGACTGGAGCCCCATTATAAACAGCTTTGTAACTGAGTGCCCCATGGTGATTCAATAATAATAATAATAATAATAATAATAATAACAATAAAAGAAATAATCACTCACTAAATGACCCAAAGTGCGAGGGACCCTGGGACCTCTGTCCATCTGGTAAGGATACATTGTTAATCTGTGAGCTCAGCTTTCAAAGGGTATTTAATGAGGAAAATAAGAGACTGTCCAGGGAGAAGAACCAAATCAATCCTAACAATCAATAGGGTAACAAACATTCTAGCTACTTCTACTTGTCCTAAAAGTAATTAGGAGCCTGGAGTATTTGAAAGAAAAAAAATAAGTCATAGTATAAGGGAATATACTAGAATTTTATAAAAATTAATCTAAAAATAGAGCTTGTTTTTTTATTCACTTTTCCCATTGCTTTACATTTTTATCTCATTTCTTAAGGACCACTCATTGTTATGATCTGAAGCAGGGTAGTTGCCACAGAGTCAATCAATCCTTGAATAACTCCTTCTTGAGTGTCTAACGTGTAGTCTGCACTCTACCCGAGGCCAAACACACACTAAATAATGCTTTCTTAGGCTTCCTCAAGGCTTTGTGTTCATTTTTAAGGAAGAATTTTACAAACTTGCAATGTTCTCTAAGAATTCTTACCTAATAATCTGCTGCTAAATCAAAGACTGATGAAAGACTGATGAAAGTGTAACCGTCTTTCTCTCAAAGTGCAGTTGATTCTACACCAGAGGGAGGGTGGTAATAGTGTGACTTGATCTGATGCCAGGCTCGACACAAGTTCTATTCCTGATATTTGGAACACGTGAGCCTCCTAGATGAAAAAACTCTTCTTGCATATTTCTATTCAAAGAGCCAATGGGTGCAATCTTATAAGATGAGCAAGCAGAAAAATTTTTGGAGACTGTAAGAAGTCAATTAATTAGGAAAGATCTATCTATAGCATACCGTAATGCTAAGGACACCTCTATTATCTGCTCAGAACCTGGGAGACTAAGACTCAGGTTTATCTATTTTTGAACTACTCTATCTGGGTAAGAGATGTTCCGTACCTTAGAGATATTCTTTTAAGCACCGGGGAGCAGAGATCACAGGAAGTCTAACTACCAAATGATAGAGAGACCGTTGGCAACCAGACTCTCAAAAGAATAAACAGTAATGGATTCTTCTTCCTGTGCAAAGTTTCCAACTATGCAAAAGAAAACAAGACCCAGTTGTTTTACAAATCATGTATTCAAGATCATTGACTTGTTGTGGGTCAACAATACTGGAGAATTCACATGTTTTCCCTCCATTCAACGGGAAAGGTTTGTTTCCTTAGCAACTGAGGGTATTATGTTGGTTCTGTGCTTTTCTTTCTAGTTAAAAAGTGCAAACTAGGAGGGACCCCCACCCCTTGGGACTTGAATCAGAAACACATTTCTCAGCTTTAAGTCACAGAAATAGCCTTATTTGGTGCCTGAGCATAACCCTGCACTTTATTAAATATGTAGTTGGTTCTTTAACATAAAGTCCCAGGAAAGTAAAATAAAGTAAATTTAAACAGAGGAAGTAGTTTTTTATTTCATGCCTGAATTAATACTTCATCAGGAGGCTTCTGAAATTCAAGTGGCTAAGAAGTTCATAACTGCCAATGATATATTTTATTTTTCAGCTATAATCAACCAAGTTATGCAAATGAGAACTCGAGTAAATGCATTTCCCCATTGAGTAGGGTCTGTTCAATAACCTGGAGGTTAGAAAATATCTCTGAAATTCAGTCGCCATGGTCTCATTGCCACGTTCGATATTAAGCAGGTAGTTTGAGATCAGGAGAGGTGTCACTTGTGGGCGTCAACTTTCTGGAACAAGCATGTTCACTGCTGGTGTCCCTTTCCTTCTCCCTGCGGCTTCTGTCCACTTCACTAAACTTCTCCCAAGCCTGGTCCGTGTAAGAGGGATGATGAAACTTGCTCAGGGTTGCTAGCTGCAGTTGGGAAGGAAGTAAATATAGCAGGGCTCTCTTAGTCCTCTCCTGCTTTCCTAGAATAACTGGAATTCCAGAGGGCTTTTACTTAGAAAAACATCTGCGATCAGGAGGAATACTTTTAGAAAAATAAATGAACTGATTAGCTCTTAGGTTTGCCTCCAGCTTTTCTGTCACTGTAAAGTTCTTTTTTCAAACAAAGTTGAGACCCCCAAGATGCAAGTGACTTGAAACTCACCCACCAGGGGCTGGAGAGAGAGTTCAATGGGCTGAATGCACACTTTGCCTAGGTTCAGTGCATGATCCACAAGCACTGCCATGGATGACTGCAAGATTAGAACCAGGAGTAGCATCAACACCGCTGAGGGGGGTAAGGTGCTCTCCTTGCATATGGCCAACCCAGGTTCAATCCCTAGAACCATATATGTTCTACCTCCATAAGTGAGCCCAGAACCAGGAGTAAGCCCTGATTACTGCTCTGAGTGTGACACACACACAAAAAGAAATTTTTTTAATGACCTACATGGCAAATTGGGCAAGAGTGATAGCACAGTGGTAGGGCATTTGCCTTGCATGCAGCCAACCCGGGTTCAATTCCTCTACCCCTCTCAGAGAGCCCAGCAAGCTACCAAGAGTATCTCGCCTGCACAGCAGAGCCTGGCAAGCTACCCATGGTGTATTCGCAATGCCAGAAAGAGTAACAACAAGTCTCAAATAGAGGCGTTATTGGTGCCCGCTCGAGCAAATCAATGAGGAATGGGATGACAGTGACAGTGACATGGCAAATTAGAGCAAAGCCATATGCCTCTGTCCCCTCAGCAGGAGCGTGTATTACTTCTGCCTCGATTTGAGACTTTTGTTTTTGACTCAGATTCCATGATATTTCTAGTTATTGTTGAAGAGCTCATTGCCAACTGAGGGTTAAATAGGCCTCCGTAAAGGGTTGAGGTTAACGGGGCAACACCAAGCCCATTTATCCCCTTACTGATGGCATAAATGCTGCCATTTCAACAAAATCGTGACTCCCGAGACCCACGTCCCACCCGTGTCACACGTGTTGCTGCACCTCAAAATGCTAAGGTGGAGAATAGCCTCCCGGCTGGTTAATTGGCGATGGGAACTTTGGGACATAGAAGAGAAGCCATATTTAATTAAAAAGTTGAGATTTGCTTTGAATACCAAGCCCACAGCGCAGTATCTCAGACTTTACAAGCACTCGGCCAATTAGAGAGATGCTCAGAGCTTGCAGCCAAGACTGGGATTGGGATGACACGGCTTCCCGCCCCTTCTCCGTTCCCCCCTCAGAGCTTGGTTTGGCAGCACGGAGCTCTGAAACGGGGCTTCTCTAATCATGCTGGTAAACACACAGGCTTCTTTCTGGCTTCGTTCCTCAATCTGAATTCGTATTTACCGAAAGAAAAGAATACTCTGTAGTAAGTGGAAGTTTCCTGGAAAATCTGGCCAAGAAAGCGGCAGTGCACCAAGCTTCACAATTACTAACCTTGATTCTGAGCTCAAGGACCCGTTGGCTGCTCAGATCTTTCCTTCCTTCCCACGTCACTCAGTACCAGCTCTGAGAGCCCTCTGGAAGGACTGCGCTGGCCGATCTCCCTTCTCCACCTGCCCTCACCCTTGCCCAGGTGGATTCTCCTCTCAGCATCCCTACAAACCCCCAAGAGATCTTTGACCACCTGGGTGTCGCTCCTGAATAATGGAAGAGAGTCTATTTCCAGTTCATGGCTGATCTCTACCCTCTAAGTGTAGGCAAGTTTATGACAACTAGTAATGCCTTACGCTGAAGCATCTTCATCTGAATTCCAGAACATTTCCTGAGCAATGCCCCATCAATCCTCCAGGCAGCCTTTAGCACAGAGAGGAAAATGAGCATGTTTTCTATGATTCATAAACAATCTGGATGCACTTAATAAACCTGATTTTATAGAGACTGAGGCTGATTCCCCAACCCTAGCAAAGTCAGAAACATGAGTTCACAGGGTAACAGACACATGGTGAATTGAAATTTTTATGCAAATGCAAGAATGGCAATGGATTTGCCCAATATCAGGTGCCTCGTAAACATTAAATATATATTGAGTAATTTATGGTTCCATAGAAAGTGGCTTTTTATATTAAAAATTACTTGTTTTTAAAGGATGGATGCACTACATATAATTATAATTTAAAAACATACACAAGTATATAAAAATGTGAAATTACTGTCATTCTCTCACTCTTCAAACTCTCCAGTAATCGCTGTTAACAATTTGCGTGTACCTACAAATATTTTTCAACCACATATGTTTGTGTAAATACAAAACAAGAATATCTTATATTATTTTGCAAATCATTTTTAGTAATATGTGTTGTAAAATCAAATAAATCCAGGTGATGTTTTTAAATTGTCACGTACTCTTTTTTTGCCCTTTCTGGTAATCATTTATGCAGTTTACAATTATTTTCTTGCCAGCAAACAATGCTACAATAAATAAACTTGTCAGCAGAAATACTACAATAAATATTCCTATAGCATTGTTTGCAATAAGAAAAGAATTGTCACCATTCTTCTTAGAGAAGCTAAGTTTGTTTTTTAATATATTCTAAAGGAAGGATTGTTTTCAAGGGAGATTTTAACATATCTATTATTTTTGTGTAAAAGCTTAAGATAGGGGCTGGAAAAATAACTGTGGCTAAGTCTCTTACTGCTGACCAGGGTTCGAGCTTCAACTTCCCGTGTGGTTCACGGAATAATGCCAGGAGTGATCCCAGAATGCAGAGTCAAGAGTTAGCCCTGAGAACCATTGAATGTGCATGAAAATAAATTAATGAATTAAAAATTGAAGGAAGTCACAAGATGACATGCTAAGTAGGTTGAGTCAAAGGTCTCTATTTAGCTCTGGGTTCACCGGGCAATCCTGCAGAGTTGATGGGGCTTGTCTGCACATCTGGGGAGTGGTCAGCCAGCTATGGACTGGTCTCAGAATTTCCCCAGAAGCCTTGCTACGCAGATCCGCATGCAAGGCAAAGAGGAAGTGGCAATGTGCAAGCGTTATTCAAGTCTCTTGTGTCAAATGAGCTACTGTCCCTTTGGCCAAAGCAAGGACATTGAGTCCAGAGTTTACAATAATACAAAAAAAAAAAGGTATGATTTTGAGAATCAATTTCCACAACGTATTTTTTAAAATTGTAGGTAATGACAAATGGGCTGGAGCGATAGCACAGCGGTAGGGCGTCGGCCTTGCACACGGCCAACCCGTGTTTGATTCCTCCACCCCTCCTGGAGAGCCCAGCAAGCTACTGAGAGTATCCCACGCGCACGGCAGAGCCTGGCAAGCTACCCGTGGCATATTGGATATGCCAAAAACAGTAACAAAAAGTCTCACAATGAGAGATGTTACTGGTGCCCACTCAAGCAAATCCATGAGCAACGGGATGACAATGACAATGACATTGACAAATAGCCTTCCCAAAGAATCTGATTTCTATTACTGCTGACGGTGCAGAGGAGGATTTAGGCCACAAAATTCAGTCTCCCGCTGTGGAAAGGCAGGGACACGGCCCAATTTGACTTCCTTAACCCCAGCCCTTTCTTCGAATTTCTGCTATTATGCCTTAGAACTAATGACCTCATTCATTTTGGTTATTGCTTTTGCTATTGTATAGTTTTTCTTAACGAAAACACATTCTTTTTATAACTTTAATTTTAACTTGATTAAAGCAACTTTAATCTTTTTCTCTTGCCTTAACTATAATTAAAAGGAGATTCGTGTTTGAGCCAGTCTTTGCAGAGAGAGGTTCCCACATTCCTAAGCTCCATATTTTGACTTCTATATTAATTGGATCAAATTTTATTATTAAGTAGGTGTTCAGCACACAGTCAGATGTGCTGCTTTTCCTGAGATTGGGCACCTTTTATACTCCTTTCTCTTGTGTTTATACATGAATAAGCAAGAATATATGATTAGGCCACATCTTACCCTTTTTTATCCACTATCTTATGAAATTGGACATTCCCTGGAGAGGTTTGAGAAGCAAGTTCTTCCCCTCATTCTTTCATTTAACATGTATTTAACTTGCATTTTTAGTGCAAGTTAAATACATGCAGTCACCCCTACAGGTATAGAAATAAACAACGTACACACAAATAATCCTGCTCTCTCACAATTAAAATGTAGTGGGAAGACACAGATGATAAGCAAAAGGTTCATGTAAATCTTCACTTATAATAAAAAAGTGAAGTGTAAGTAAAGTAAGAAAGGGGCAATAAGTAAGTGTAAGTAAAATAAGAAAGGGGCCATACAGAGGAAATGGCTTCTTCTCATCTTTCACTTCGTGGCGTCTCAATGTCTAATAGTGTATGTAATTTCATAAAATGTGCCTTATTTTAGAGCAGAGCCTGTTGTCTTTTATACTCTATGTTCCTTTCCCCCACTCCATTATTTGCTCTTTTTTTTTTGCATTGAATTTCTGATGACCCATGTGTTTTTATTCTCATTTAGGGGAGCAAGAGGGTGGAGTGCGAAGGCCTTATGCAGCCGTACTCAGAGGCTACTCCTGACAGTGCTCAGAGAGCCATACAGTGTCAGGCATAAAACCCGAGGTTCCCACCTGCGAAGCAGCTCTTTCACGTAGGGGTGACTGCATGTCACTGAAAATGCATCTCCCTCGCCTCTGTGCTTCCCATTTCTGACATGGGACAGTGCTGCCGAGGCCTCTCATTGTCCCAAGTAGTCCAAGTGCATTCTCCCTCACACCATTCTCATATTCAAGACCTTTTTTGTACCCAGGCCAATCATGTGAGCTTAAAATAAGATGTTGGTGGGTTAAGGTTTTCTTTTTCTATTTCAAAAAGTTAAGGGGTACAGTAGGACATTTGTGGGGTATTCTACTCTGGAGAGGGTGCCTTGAGATTCTGCTTGCTTCTCCTCCCAAGGGGAGAGTATCTGTGGGCAGATTTGGTGGGATCACTCTTTTTTTTTTAAAAAAAAAAACCTTTTTGGGTCATCACACCCAGCGATGCTCAGGGGTTATTCCTGACTCTGCACTCAGGAATTACTCCTGGCCATGCTTGGGGGACCATATGGAACGCTGGGGAATTGAATTCAGGTCGGCCACATGCAAGTAAACTCCCTACCCACTGTACTATTGCTCTGGCCCCTGGAATCATTCTTGAATCTGGACCCATGGGAGCCCATCTAGAGGAACATTTCATATCCATCCCTTCCTCCAGGAAGTTCCTCTACCATCAGGCTGAGTTTGTCCCCATCTGGCAGCACCCACAAGAGTCTTCTGAGATTCCTTCTCCCCCTGGGCTGCCTTCTTTTTCCAGTTAGGAGTTGTGGCTGTCTCAAGTCCCTCAGCCCACTTTCTGTCCTGCTCGTTCTTGCGGCTGGATGAGTCCGTGAAAGAACTGAGTGAGGCTTCTGTTACTTGTTCCCGGCAGTGATGTTTCCTTACTTTCTGCCTTGGGCAGCCGCGTCTCCCCCAACTCTTCCTCTAGCAGTTGCTTGTATGTGTTCAACCTCCTTAACACGTGTCATAGGACTGGGCCTGAGAGGAAGAGGAGAGCAGAGGAGAAAGCCTGCCGCACCTGTGCAAGGCCCTGGGTTCTAGTCCCAGCTCTGCACAGTCATAATAAAATAGATCAAGCTTGCTTGAATATAGTGTGAACACAGACCACCCGAGAACACTGCCCTGGCAAGTGTGAGGCCACGTGTTTGCTAAGTTGACCCAGTGACGCTGCTGTGGTGATCCCCAGTGCCACAAGTGTGTGATTTCTGGATGCACAGCAACCAAGCTGTATGCAAGCAACCCCAACCAAGCGTATAAACACCCCAACTGAGCATGGGCACACCCCAGCCAAGCATACGAGCACCCCTACCTGTTGGGTAACACTGGGTTGTCCTTGCTGCTCCCGCAGGGAGCTTAAGGTTCATTGAGCCACTCCCACACCAGTGCAACTGAGGCACACCCATTTCCATCAGGCACTAATAACCCTAAATTGCTTTCCTCTTTCCTTCACGTCATTTGTATGGTTTATTTGGCAATGTCCTTTTGTATGAGCACAGTAAGAGATATATTAAGCTTAAAGCTTGGCTCTTCCTGGGGACATCTCACTACAGATTCCAGACCACAGTCCTCTGGCCAGGTTAGTCTTCCTAACCCCAGCAGGGCTCTTATTCAGTTACCTCTTTTTGGGACATGACAGAGTTTGTCCATGACCATCCTCTCAACTTATAGTTAAGTATCATGGTGCTTGGCCTGGCCCTTTTCAATGCCAGGGTAGCTCACAGCTTGCTCTGGGTCCATCAGTCCCTCATCAGGACCTCAGGACCTTGCTCTTGGAGTGCTAGGAACTAAAGGCAACTGAGGCTTAAGTCAAGTAAAAATGGATGCCCAGGAGTAAATATTATTTTACAATTTATAAGTTAATTAACTCCCATGTTACATAGCATAGCATCAACTGTCTTCCTGTGTCTATACAAAAAGAACATTGCAAAAAAAAAAAAAACATACAAAAGACATAAAGGAAAGAGAAAAGCAATAAAGAATTATTAGTGCCTGGTGGAATTGGGGCACTGTTGTGGGAGTAGCTCCCTGCGGGAGCAGAAAGGACAACCCAGTGTTATCCAACATCCCTACCAAGCATGCAAGCACCCCAGCTGAGCATGCGAGCACCCCAACCGAGCATGCGAGCACCCCAACCGAGCATGAGAGCATACCAACCGAGCATGTGAGCACTCCAACCTAGCATGGGAGCACCTCAATCAAGCATGTGACCACCCCAAGCACATATGCAAACACCACAACCAAGTGACCAAGCAACACAGTCAAGTGCTTAACCATCGTCATCCCAGCAACAAGGACAATTAAGGGAAGGGACAGGCTGCCACTACCCTTCCGTCACCTTTTCTGTCCCTCGAGTGCCCCAGCGGGCTGAGCAGAGGAAGGACTGGGCCCCTTCTCATCTCTCCGAAGCATTTTTCATCTTTGACTCCAAATATACGCTGGAAAGTAATTTGACAGAGGATACAATGCATCTTCCTCTGAGTTCTTTCCCTTTCAAAATCTTCTCTTATTTGGGCTGTAATAAAAACAACGCACCTGGCGGGGTCTCCCACAGGCCAGTCCTGAAGTGTGTGAACTTATTTCCCAGGGATCCACAGGCCAAGTGGTGGAAGTGACAGAAGCTTATCCTCACAGGTGTGCAGATTTATGATCCGGAGTCCTGGTGTCAGCAGGGCAGCTCTGGGGACTGGAGGGAAGAAGCCTCCCACCCCTCCTACCCCGTCTCTGCTCACCTGCAGTGGGGCCCTGGGCTGTCAGCAGTCTCGTTCGGTCTCGGTGCACACACCTGCTTCCCTGTCCGCCGGGAGGACGCTGGCCCGCCCAGTGTACACTCTCCTCAGCTTCCCTACCTGGCCAGATCACCGACACCTGACTCACTGCGTCTGCGGGAATCCTGTTTCTAAGGAAGGGCCCATCTCAGGTTCTGGCAGTTGTGAATTGGAGGGTGTGTGCCAGAGACTGTGGCAGACTGTCAGATGAGACGGAGAGAAACAACAGATGCACAACCTTATCATGAATTCTCCCTGACTGCCATTTAAAGGTAACCCTCCCTCTGACCCCGTCCCCCATTTTGCTGCACTCAAGCCGCCATTCTGTCTTGCATTTCGCTCTTCCCAGCTCGCCAAATCTCACTGCATTGTGTCCATAATAGAAACATCAGCCATGGTGAGCCTTCAAATGCCCTTTACAGAACGGCCACTGGCCACACCAAGAGAGATGTGACCGAACTGTCTCCAGTGAAGAGATAAGCCCCAGGAGAAGCAACTTTGGATGTCCAAAGTTAATGAATTTGTTAGAGACTTTTATGGGTTGGATTATGTTCTTCCTAAGAGATGCTGGTCTTCTCCAGTATCTGAGAACGGGAACCTACTTGCTAGGTAGCTGTGCTCACCACTATGCCACCAACAATGCCAAACGGGAACTCATTTGCAAATTAGATCTTCAAAGGCATTTGAAGGATGATGAAGAAGACCCTGACCCAACCAAATTAGTGTCCTTATAAGAATAGGAAAAGTGAACACAGACGCAGACAGGAGAGCAGTAGGGGCAGGGAGGAAGCCACATACATGTCAAGGAGTGCCTGAGTCTACAGAGAAGCCACAGGATTTTCTCCTTCTCCTCGCCCAGGGAACAGTCCTGCTTCACCCTGACTTTCTAGCAGCCAGACTGTGAAACCAATGTCAGTGGGCCCCACGGGTGGCTCGTGTGAAGTGGTGAGGAGAAAGACGGTCACTTTCTCTGCCACTCAGGACCCAAGGTTCCTGGGTTCTTGTCTGGCCTCGCAGAAAGAAATTTCAGGAGCAGATGAGCAGTGACATGACAGTTTTTATTTGGAGGTTTTGAAGGGAAGGGGGGAGAGAACGTGGGAGAGTGGAGAGTATCGTGCTCAAGAGAGAACCCAGGCTTCTCCAAGGGCGGAAAGAACCCCTACCCACATCCCAGCACTAGACAGGAAAGTACACGTCTCAAGATGCAGGCGACACATGTGCTCAGACACACGTGTGCTCAGCCACGTGGATGCAAGCAGCACATGGGCTCTGGCAGCATCTGTGGTCACCTCCTTCGTTCAAGGTGGCTTTTATACAGTATCTTTCAAAATGTCTTGATCTGGAATGTTCTCAAGTCTTCTCTGGTGGAATCACTAAAGTTAGTTGGCTTAAGGGAGAGGTCCGAGGGTATTCGAGGAATTCCCTTCATAGAGGTGGTGGGGGGTCCAATCTCCTCAGGGTTCATTGCTGGGGTCAGCTGAGGGTCTTAGCAAGCCTTAGTTCCTGTTTTCAGCAAGAGTGGCCTCTGCCACTTCAAAGCTATTACTTCCCAGAAAATTTACTGCCGTTAAGAAAGGAAAACAAAAAGAACAAAAAAGAAACAAGAAAAAAAAAAGAAGAAAAATAATAATAAAAAAAAAAGAAAATTTACTGCGGTCGCCTGGGGAGGGGCCTTCCCTATCTGCCTGCCCGCCTACATCCAAACGGCCAATATCTATTGTTTCTGCCACTACTGACGGACTGTTACAGCGACCTGGACTCAGGTTGTGCGAGTTCATGAGTCCTATGGGGAAATTAGCACCTAAGGGCCAAAGGGATCTACAGCAGGTAGGGCGCTTGCCTTGTGTCAGCTGACCTGTGTTTGATCGCCAGCACCCCAGAGTCCCACCAAAAGTAACCCCTGAGAGCAAATCCCTGAGCACTGCCAGGTGTGGCCCAAGAACAAATAAAATGCAGATGAAACTCCAGATCTTTGCGATAGTCGGATTTCCTTATTACACAGTTCAAGTGGGGATTTCTAGCCACGCCCTCTCCCGGCACAGGTTCTGTCCCTCACTGTCCTCCTGGGCTGAGGTCTCAGCTCTGTGTGTGTCCCCAGGGCTCCCTGGCCTGACTCTCAGGGTTCTTTGTTCCCTTTGTTTTCAGAATTGCTGCTTCTTCAGCCTCTGGCTGGGGCACAGGTAATGCATCAAAGAGGAAGATGTCTGACCTCTGACCCCCTTGAAATGCTCCTCTCTCTGCCCTTGGCTATTTCCATCATCTGTCTGCCTGGCTACCTCTCCTGTCTTGGTGAAGAACTTGCACCAAGAAGCCCCAGTTGGGAGCATCTCCAACTTTTGCCAACTGCTTTGTAAATCACAGTGTCCACATAAAAACAAAATCTTTGGGGGCTGAAGCGATAGCACAGAGGGAAGGACATTTCCTTGCACGCAGCCGACCCGGGTTCGATTCCCAGCATCCCATATGGTCCCCCGAGCACCGTCAGGAGTAATTCCTGAGTGCAGAGCCAGGAGTAACCCCTGTGCATCGCCAGGTGTGATCCAAAAAGAAAAGCTAAATTAATTAAATAAAATAAATTAAATAAATTAAATAAAATAAATAAAATAAAATCTTTCCGTGACCAATTGTATTAACTAGATTACCTGGTGCCCCTCCCTGCCTGATCCATGTCCACTGTAACACTTCAAGTTCATGGCAGCTTTAGGGGACTCCCATGAGGAGCTATAATAGCTGCTTCTTCAAGTAATAGTTATGAGGACAACATGAGCTAATAGGTGTTCGAGACTTACCGTGCCTAGCAAGTGCTAAACAGTCACTAAGCACAAGTGTTAATCCCTCAATGACTCCCTCTCACACACCAGGCAGTATTTCTCTGTCTGACACGAAAATTAGAATCAAGAAAGCAGGGGACTCTCTCAGAGGGTTAGTTCCCCAGCACGATCCCTCATTCCCAGTTTTGTGAGAAAGGGTTCTCTCAGTTTTTTCCTTAAAAACAATCTCTTTTCATGAGTCTGGCAAACGTATGAGGCCAGACTCAAATTCCTCCCCATGGAAACATCTCCCCCTTTGCCTACTGCCTACCATTTTCTCTGCCACACCAGTAGTGAGATCCAAAACCTTCAGATCTCTGTCTGTTCTCAAATCAAAATATCCTTAGCTGGATCTAAAACCCTGTCACCCGTGGTGGTGTTTAATCAGTCGTCATTAAAACTCTGAGCACCCACAGGAAGAGGACAATGGGAGCAGGAGTGAGAGTCAGATTTGGGATTTGCTATTGAAGAACTTGCACCAAGAAGCCCCAGAAACCTGTGGCTGTCGAGGGGCGGGGGAGGGCATCAGGCATCAAGACTCCCCCCCACTTCTGAAGGCTCTGCTCCCGACCAACCCTCTCTCGGTGTTGGTTCTGACACCAAACTGAGCAGAATTCAGTCAGAAACAGAATGACCGGCCCTTTGCTGTGACTTTTCCACAGCAGGCAGAGAACAGACAATCGCTCACCAAATAGAATCCATCTGAGAGCCTTGAAAATCCGAGCATGTGATCAAGCCACCCGTGATTTCAATATCAGCCCAAGAGAACTGGATGTCAATGTCCGGTGTCACGCTGTCATCTCCCCACTGCCACTGTCTCTCCTGACCAGGGCTTAAGTGTGGCTAAGCTCTGTCAACCCTCTTTGTGAACCTTAAATAAAAATTGGTTAACAAATATCCTCAGGGACACGCACATCAAGTAAACTAAAAATCATTCTATATCTTTCACAGGGCTGGAGCAATGGCACAGCGGGTAGGGTAGGGCGTTTGCCTTCACACCGTCGACCTGTGTTCAATTCCTCTGCCCCTCTCGGAGAGCCAGGCAAGCCACCGAGAGTATCTCACCCGCATGGAAGAACCTGGCAAGCTACCCGTGGCGTATTCGATATGCCAAAAACAAAACAACAAGTCTCACAATGGAGACGTTACAAGATGTGCAACAGGGTGACAGTGAGGACAGTGATCCTTCACAGCTCCCATAGAATGCAGAGGCTGTGGTAAAGTTAGACTATTTCAGGAGAATTGACTTCAGTAAGTATTTGCAAAAGATGTGGGCAAGGTATCAGGACTGCATGCGGGATGACGCGGAACCAGGGAATGGTCATTGCAAAGTACCTCCACTGTCCCCACAGGTGGAGGAACAAGCAGAGAAACCTGGTCAGAACCCAGAGGAGTAGTATCTGGGTTCCACGTCCAGAAAGCCCCAGAATTCCCCAGTTTCTAGCAACCCCACAGGCAGGCAATCAAGGGTCACTGTCCACCAGCAAGGGGAAAGGCCCCAGAAAGACACCAAGGACACCAATGCCCTGCTCTGATGGCCTGCAGAACTGGGAGGAAATATGTCTCTGGGGCTTTGGTAAGCCCCAGAGAGCTAAGTGGCATGGGGATGGGCCTGGGGGTGCTGCTCCCTTCTGGAACCCCCCAACTTGGCCACACCACCTCTCCGGAGCCCAAGGAAGATAAGACGGCATCCCAGGTCTCTGAGCACGTGGTTTCCAGAAAGTTCTGCTGCCCGTGGCCTCCTCTATACTACACACCCCCAGCTAGACTCAAAAGCGCTTTCTTATCTCACAGAAACGATTACTCACTGGCCTCTGCCCGGAATAACTTGCAGAAGTAAATGGTTTGGGACGGTGTTTTAGTTTGTTTGGGGGCCACACCCAGCAGATTACATGGATTGCTCCTGGCTCTGCACTCCTGGTGGGCCTCAGGGACCACATGGGATGCCTGGCATTGAACCCGGGTTGGCTGCCTGCTAAGCAGATGTACTACTATGCTCCTATTATTGCAGTATCCTTCCAGCCCCTCCTTCCTTCTATTCACCCTGTGGCACAGGTTGGCACTTCTGGGAATAGGTTGACAGTGACGGGCAAGGTTAGCACCACCTGGCATCACTTTGCACAGACTGGCACCACCTGGTACAGGTTGGCAGAAGTTGGCATAGCCTGGTCCAGGTTGACACAGGAATCGCCTAGCACAAGTTGGTGTGGGCAGGCATTGCCTGGCACCAGTTGGCACAACCTGCCTTGGCTGGCACCGATTGGAACCACCTGATGCATCCTAGCACAAGTCGTCACAGCATGGTTTTACCAGCATTCATTGGCACAGCTGTCACCACTGGGCATGGTTTGGAGCCTGCCCTTGGGTTTGGGAAGAGATTCCCCGGCCTTGAACCATTCCAGATACAGGAATACGTGGGAGGAGGTCGGGAGCCCACATAGATGGGAATAACAGAGGAACAAAATTTCACAATGAAGAAAGGGGCAATTATGCTTCCAGCACCCCTGAACTGTCAGACCCCCAGACACTGGATTGGAAGGCTGGAGCCAGCATCTAACCAAGGTGAGCCAAGGTCTAGCACCCCTGAACTGTCAGCTCCCCCGGACACTGGAATGGAAGGCTGGAGCCAGCACCTAACCAAGGTGAGCCAAGGTCTAGCACGGCTCCGGCAACTGCCTTGTCTTGTCGAGCCTTCTACTGAGATTCCCAGGGGAGAAAAGCAAATGCAGAGCTAGCAAACAAGGTTGGAGTAGAGAGGGGAGCTCCTCTCTGAGGGCCATCGTGGAAGATGGTGGGTGGGGGGCAGGAATGTTTACTGCCGCCTCAAGGATTACACTGGATCGATGTGTTCCAGAGACATCGAGCAGCTTCTGTTGGCCAGAACTTGGGTTCCTGATCTATTACTTGCTGTTTCTAATCCTTTGGTGGAGGGTTATCCCCTTCGGCTATAAATCCTTTTGCTTCCCATTAATCCAGAGAGTGTCCCCATATCATAAACAAGGAAAGTATGAATCCTTTTGAATTCATCTTCATAGACTTGTGATTGTGAACACCCTCGTGTTAGAACTGATCCTCAAAAGAACTTGACTTTTTCTCCACTTTATAGTCATCTTCACTCTTGAAAATAATTCCCTAAAATACTTCAATACACACCAACAAAGTAACCAGCTCGTTTATAACGAGAGTAACCAGAGGTGTATAACATTCCCATCATGTGGGAACTAACTAGCCTAAAATAGGGGTGAGCCAGAGACTATATCAGGGAATAAGGCAGCCAGCTCAGAGCTTTTTTCCTTATTAAGAAATCCAGGTGCCTAAGGATATTTCTTGTGCTTTACATTTTAAGGTGTAAATAACTCCCTTAAAACTCTTTCAGGGCCCAGGGAAATTGTGTAGAGGTTTAGAGCATCTGCCTCCTTGCAAGCATATGGTCGTCCGTTCAATTCCCTGTTGTTCCACGTGTACCCAGAACTCTCCTGGTAGCTCTCCTCCTTCGGGCTGGAAGCCCCCTCTCTCTGTGATCCCCAGTGCCACAGAAATTTCCAGCTGTGTCACTACCAGCACCACACAAAAGGATGGAAACACACCAAACTGCTGAAAATTTCAGGTACACCAGTTTCCAGGCTGAGAACCCTGGGGTCTTCTCAGGCTGGGGCCAGGCAGCCTCCCCGTACTTCTGGAAGCCCCAGCGGCCACTCTGCTGCTGTGTAAACTCAAGGTCCAGTTAAATATCCTGGAGTTTCTGGAGTGCAGAGCTGCTGACATCCCCGGGGCACACCAAATTAGATGGGAAAGTAACCCAGAAGCCAGCCGAGCCCAGAAAACCAAAGCACGAACACAGGAGGCTCAACTAGCAGACAAGGACTTACGGACCCCATGGTAAAATGCAACAGTTTTCATAATTCTTCTTCTCCTAAAGCATTTTTAAAAAATAATTGCATTAGCCACTTAGTTGTACCAATAGATGATTTTGTGCCTGCTAAGCGGGCACGCTTGGGGGTTGGCTGGGGAAACGGGAACAACGGTGGGGGCAAGGTGACAGCGGTGGTGGAGTTGATGTTGGAATATTGAATGCCTGGGACAAATGCTTCACGATCAACTTCGCACACCATGGCACTTAAACAGAGGGGGAAATAAATAAATAGGTGGAAGAAAGGGTGAGACCCTTAGATAAGCACCAACTCAAAGTTGTGGACACGTAACTGCACCATTGTCATGAAGTGCGGTGTCTGGGGAGCACCTGTGACCCCAGAGCAGCCCCAACTAAACTCCCTCTGTCTCCGCTCTGAGTGTGACCCCCGGGAGCTCCCGAGCAGGCACCACCACTAACGGCGTGTGAAGTAGGGAAGATTGGGAGCACCGGGCTCAAGCGCCGCAGCACCGCCTTGTAAGCCCCACAGCTCCAACCGTGAGCACCACCGCCAGGGCTTGGCAGTGAGCTGCCAGCTCCACGGGCTGAGGGTCACTGCACCAGGCCCCGACCCCCAGAGGCCCAAATGAACAAATGAATGAATGAGTGAGTGAAGTGGAAGGAGCATAAGAAATAAAAACTCCTCCAGTGACATTTCCAACTATTTGTCTGCATTCTCGTTTCCCTCCTCTACTCGCATTCCCATTCATTTCTTCCTTCTTCCCTGAGCATTTTTGTCTGAAGGCCTCTGCACCCCATAAGGTCTCATGGCTTTGATCCCCAAGACCCAAAGAGTTGAGCCCATCCAAGCTCTTCGTCCATTGCAGGGTCCTCTCTCCCTCCCCATTTTAACTCTTTCCCAGGTCTCTATTTCCAACTGCCACTTAACCTTCCTAGAAACCAGTTACTTGGACTGGAGCCATAGCGCAGTGGGTAGGGCATTTGCCTTGCATGTAGCTGACCCGGGTTCGATTCTTTTGCCCCTCTCAGAAAGCCTGGCAAGCTACTGAGAGTATCCTGCCCGCACGGCAGAGCCTGGCAAGCTACCCGTGGCATATTCGGTTTGCCAAAAACAGTAACGACAAGTCTCACAATGGAGACGTTACTGGTGCCCACTGGAGCAAATCGATGAACAACGGGATGACAGTGACAGTGACAGAAACCAGCGACTTCATCTACCTCTCACCGGTGTGTCAAGGGCCTTTCGCTCACGCCAGGTTGTGCCCAATTCTGACACTCTGGGGAGAACAGCAAAGCAAAACCCAGAGTTCGCTGTGATCTCCTCATTTGAAAAGAATAATGTGCTGGATCTGCTTTCCTTGAAAGATACCGAAAGGTCCTTCTGTTCTGAGGCAATGTGTCAGCAGCTCAGAGATGAACGCTGATAAATTGTCCCCCAAAATCAATTTTTAATGCTGTTTTTAATAAAAGTGTGTTTGACATCTTAATAGGAAATGACAAAACAAAACGTCAGTATTCCCGCTTCCCCACCTAAAGCTCTGAACGATGGTGACTCACACCTGCTGTCAGACTCTCCTCGACCGCCTATAAAAATAACTCCTCGAAATATTCTACGGGAAGTTGCAAGTGTGTGTCGGCCATCTGTCTGATGGGACTGTTAGTTTTCATTAGAAATCTACTATGTTTGAGTAGATTCCAGTTTTGCCTCTGCGTTTCCCTACACTGACCTCCGTGTAGGATCAGTCGCCAACAGCATTCGTGACGAGGCCCCAAAGGAATGCCCCTCCTATGGGAGCCCCAGAGTGAGACTTGCATGTGGCACCTCCCCAGACGTCTGTGGAAGTCCTGGCAAGGTTAAATCCAGCTCACCTTCTGCTCGGGAAGCGTCCCTGGCTGGGCCAGTGGGAAATCACCCTTCTATTCTCCTGACTTGCCAGAAGTGCATGTGAAATGCTTCCCTGGAGATGCTCAAGTTCAGGGCCAAGGAGATAACTCAATGGCTGGTGTACGTCATACTCGGCAGCCTGGCGCTTCAGATTCGAGTCCCGATACCACCTGGCTCTCCCCGAGTACCTCCTGAGCCAAACTAGGTGTGCCCCCCTCACAACTCCCCCGCCCCAGAACAAAACAAAGATGCTCTAGTTCCAAAGGGCTCTGGAAAAGTGAAAACACATGCAAAAGAATGGACAGAGGGAATGATCCGAATCCTAAGACTCTGGGTTCAATTGTAAGGGCGTGCCAAGAATTCACACCAGTTGAAAAGTGGGTCCTTGGTCAGATCATTGAAGGGAGCTAGGATTTATTGCCAGTTTCTTAGTGAGGTGGGATCAGGATCACTGGATTTTTATAGTAGTTTGTTATGAACACACACACACACAGTCATAGCTATCTAGAAAGACTGTTGTTCTAACATTCTCAAGATATCCTTTGACGGTTCTCCGAAGATCCATTATGAAATATCCACTAGTATCATTATGTCCAGATGCCTGGTATTGGTGGATCTTACCTAACTCTCTGGTAGTTAGGGAAGTTAGGTAGTTAGCTGGGTAGAGATATCAGATTCAGCACCCAACATGGACCGGTCCAGGGTAGTAGTTTCCCAAGAATCTAGTTATCCTTCACTCGATGTCATTGTTGCCCATGAAACCACACGTTTCCTCCTGCAGGTATAAAGAATATTCCTGCAGGGGAATATTCATCCACTGAAATGCCATCAAAGGGTCAACCCCAGAGTGCTTCCATCCCTTCTTCTGTTTGTGCAGTTTCACACTCTGCTGTCTGCCCATGTCAAAAGCCTTAAGGACTCACACTCTGCATGTGGAATGGCCCATTCAAGCACATCTATGGAAATGTTAAAGGCTCCTGAAATCCGAGCCTGCATCCCTACAATCCACAGACCCCCCAGAAGCGCCAAAAAGTCCCAGGCACAAGGGCGTTCCCTCTGCATTCTGGGTAACAGTGGGAAATGGAAACAGTCTCGGTGTCTCTCATTAGTATAATGGTTAATTAATTCGTGATCATTCATATTTCAGGTCATTATGCAGAAGAAGGCAGACCTGCTTGAACTCCGGGAAAACAGTGATAAGATTGATGGTTTAAGCAGAGGAATCATTCTAGCCTCACATGGATAGTAGGAACCCACTCTTGCAAAAGAAAGGAAAATAAATAAAGACCTCGTATATTTGTGTGCAGGTTGTAATCAACGATTCTATCAGCAGTGAGCTGCGAGCAGCGTGAACGGAATATACCCAGGGCACAGGGGACGTTTGAAGCTTGCTCCACGCTCCAAGTCATTAAGGCTTTGCCTTTGTAATAATGGTGCAGTTGTACTTGTCCTGTGACTTCTTCAAAAAGGAAAAAAACAAATGCAATGGAGCCGAGAATCTTGGCAGCAGGCTCCGCTGTTAACCCAGCGTCCTTGCACTCTGCCGGGGTCTGTCCTCTGGGCGCTGACGCTGGTCAATCCCTCCAGCTCCAGGGGGTCCTTGCAGAAGACTTGCAGGGGTCCAGGGCAGCCTTGCAGGGGTAAAATGCATTTTGCAGCCGGTGCCTGTCTGGATGCCAAGTCTTCTAGGCCGGGAGCGTTCCGAAGGCCATCGAGGCAGCTGGATGGGCCCCCGTATGCTCCGTGAAACAGAGAAGCCGCACAGAGATCCCCCGCGGCCGCCTGCGTGCAGCCCCCTGCCCGCGTGCAAAGGGCGCGGGAAGTGCCCGGCAGCTCTGCCGCCGCGACACGAGCTCACAGCGCCCTCTGCTGCCCACAGGAAGAACTGCCTTCCCAGGACCGGCGGGGCCAGAGAAAAGGAAAAATGAAAAATAACGCCGATGAGCCAGGGGCGTTTGCGGGAACTCAGTGGCCCAATTCGACAAGAATCCTCTTTTAACCACGGAAACGATGATGAAAAAAATGTAAATAATAGGGTAAGTTTCATGCATTATTGGGGGAAAATATATTGAAGTCCTTAGTTTTATTTTGCCTTAAGGAAGAGGAATAAGAGATGGAGTAAGAGTTGGCATGGAGTAAAAGATCAGTTTAAATCTTTCTGGGCGACATCTGGAAATAAATTACTTTAAAAAACTCTTATTATATGTTAGTTTAGTAAAATATAATTTCTTATATTTCCTAAGAAAGGAGCCTCAGATGGGAGGGCAGGGATGATAAAGGTGTATGAAGAAGCATCTTTAGCATAGGCATAGTACAAAACTGCAAACACTCAAATACAAATGGCAGACAGTAAAGAAATGTCTGCTCCAGACCGGGGCCAGTTCCTGTGCTTGCGTGCATGCCTGGCACATTCAAGACCCTTGAGGTCAATGCCTAGCACCCCGGGGTCCCATAAGCACCCCCAGCTCCCAGGTGCCACCAGCCGCCCCTCCTATGTGGAAAACGAAGCTGAACATGACGTGACCCCTGGCATACCATCACTGTGCTTTACCATAAAGCCACGACGCGCTGACATTCCAGGGTAGAGCAGAGTGAGTGTGGGAACACAGAACCCACAGGGAGCTTAAACCTACGGCCACAGTTCTTGTTTGCACAATCACTGTCACTGTCATCCCGTTGCTCATCGATTTGCTCGAGGGGGCATCAGTAACATCTCCATTATGAGATTTGTTGTTACTGTTTTTGGCATATCGAATACGCCACGACTATCTTGCCAGGCTCTGCCTTGCGAGCGGGATAGCTTGCCGGTCTCTCTGAGAGAGGTGGAGGAATCGAACCCGGGTTGGCCACGTGCAAGGCAAACACCCTACGCGCTGTGCTATGGCTCCAGACCATCTGTACAATGGCAAGAGATTTTTCAGAGAATGTTTTTCAGTGCTCTGGCTGATCTCTAAAATCAGACTCAGAATGAAGTCATGGGAAGGCGGGGGCTTAGAAGAGGGGGTGCTCAAATGACTTAGAGTACATGCTTTGCATGCAGGAGACCCTGGTTCGAGCCCTGGCACCACATGGGCCTCTGAGCTAACACTGTACTAGGAATAGTCTCTAAGTACACACCAGATGTGGCCCCAAACCAGAGGGGGGGGGGGTGGGGGCAGGGGAGTGTGGCAATAAGGAAAGGGGAAAATGAGGGAAACCTTCGCCATCCTTGTCTGCATTATTCCTCACTGCTTTGTCTCAAACCATAGCTTCCTGTTTCGGAAGCCTGGCAAATCTATTTTATGGCATTAATGATTTGCTCCTCTTGCTTATGGATTTATCAAACGCACAAGAGAGCAAAATGGCCTTTGGAAACAAAGCACAATCTCCCTTTCCATCCCTGGAATACATAGCCCCGCACTTGGAGCTCACAAAGAAAATCATTCTCTTGGTTAGTATTTCTATCCCACCATCCGAGGCTGGAAACCAAGTTTACCCAGAAGGGTCAATAGCGGGAAAATCTGTTCCTACAAGGCAGGAAATTCCCCAAAATCCCTGTGAAGGCTGAAATGTGATGGTTTGCTGGAGGCATCTCAAACGGAGAATTCAGGCAAAATAACTTGGCCGTGCTTGTGATTAGTTTCCATTAGTTCCCAGTCTTGCCCGCGGGGACGTGGGGTGGGTTTAAGGAGATGCCAGCCTTTGCAAGAACTCTGTCTTCCCAGCAGCGGCAGAGGCCTGGTCATCGTCCGGAGGGGACAACAAGTCTCGTGTGTCAGCGATCTCAATGGGCTGTGACCTCGAACCTGTCATCTTCATAACAGCTACGGGGGGTTCTGACGCAGCCAGCCGGCCCGCTGGAAGCGTTCCACTGTGGCAGACTGCCCCGCCAGCACTTGAGTCAATTTCCTTGGAAGTGTTTGACTCTCGTGGCAACTGAGTTTGCAAACTCTGTATCAGAGACACAGAATTCAAGCGACCCCAACGCATGCCAGGTACCCCGATTCTTTCTCACCTCCCAGGGCATCTCCCTGGACCCCTAACTGGTCTCTCGGCTGCCCTGGCCCAAGTAACGCTCCAGAGACCCACGTTACTTCAGGCTCTGCTCAGACTCTTCCCGATCTTCATTGCCTCTAATGCCTCTTCTCCCTCTCTGCTCCAAACATAGCCTCCCACTTGCTACGCTGCCCAGTGGCTCCTTGTAGCCCAGCCTCTGGCTTCCGTGCTTTCTGATCCCTTGACCCAGATGTCCTTCCACCCAGCCCCCTCTCGCTTTCCTTATCCATTCACGGTCATCTTAGAGTGGTCTCCTTGATCCCCCGGTCTCCTTGCCTCCGCCTCTATTCTCCGCTTTCCTTTTCATCTTTCATGACGGGGCACGTGGCACAGGGTCCTTGGGGACTCCTGGCTTCGCCTCTTTCCTGCGTTGCTCAGAGCAGAGCTAGAGCAGTGGGTGGCAGATCGGGCTGCTCTGGACACTTGAGACACGAACAGATGTTGGGTTTCCACATCGGGGGTCTGTGGGAAAGAAGAGGGATGTGGGATCCTTGGACTATCTGGACTGCAACAGGGGTGCGGGTTCTCTACAACCTGAGGCGCTGTGCATGTTGATCACAACTGCGCACCGAAGTTGGACTCTCCCTTGGGACTGAAATTGTGCTTCCTACTTCCTTTTCGTGCTTGTGGGGTGACCCTGAGCTCACATAGGTAGCTGAGCTCGGGCCCCGGCCCCCAGCTCCCTGATGGGCTAAAACCAGTCTGGTGCAGGTGGGATATCAGGAAAATCCCCATCCCTTTGTGGCATTTTTCTTGGGAGCTTCGGTGCCAACTTCAATTCACTGCTTTAAAACCCAAAGGCGTTTCTTTAACTGTTCACATGCATATCATACTTATTGTCAAAGATAGCACAGTTTAAAAGATTTCAAAATAGGGCTCACGATTTCCGTTTGTCTTTACTTTGAGTGATTATATCTACAAAGTAACTATAGAAAAACAGGAAGATTTTGATTTTTTTTAAAAAGTGAGAAAAAGTCAAAAATTTTATGGAGAAGCAATTCAGACTTAGCAATTTATAATAAGGATTCATTGGCCTGTGACTCTGATTTCAATGAACTTATTACTAATGCAACTCTAAAATGCAAAGCTCTCCATGTACGTAGAGATGTTTGTTAAAAAATAAAATTCCCTTCAATTAATCAAGAAACAAGCTGCTCTCCAGTTATTACAATGGGTCAGAGAGGAACTGAATTAATCACAAATGTAGTGGAAAACTTTGGACACAATACTAATGCAAAATTATAATTTCTATAAATTCCTGTATTTCTTTTTCACAAATATTTCTTCTAGAAAATATACTATACAACATTCCAAACCAACATGTTCAGGTTCAAATAATATTATTGGTATCTCTTAGGATAGAAAATTATGAATAGCACATTTTTAACACTGAGTAGTTTCTGATTTAGACTAAAATGAAATAGTACAAGCTAATTTCATGCTAACCTTTATATGTGTTAAATGTATTGTTTCCATGAGGTCGGAGTAACGATACAATAAGTAGGGCACTTACCTTGCTGGTTTATTTTCCAGCATCTCATATGGTTCCCTGAGCACTGCCAGTAGTATTTCCTGAGTGCGGAGCAGGGAGTAAGCTCCGAGCATCACCAGATATGATCTAAAAACAAACAAAATAAATATATTGTTACTAAACCGAGGACTGGAGCGATAGCACAGTGGGTAGGGTGTTTGCCTTGAACATGGCCAACCCAAGTTCGATTCCTCCGTCCCTCTCGGAGAGCCCGGCAAGTTACCGAGAGTATCCCACCCGCAAGGCAGAGCCTGGCAAGCTACCCATGGTGTACTTGATATACCCAAAACAGGAACAACAAGTCTCACAATGGAGACGTTACTGGTGCCCGCTCGAGCAAATCGATGAACAACGGGATGACAGTGCTACAGTGCTACAAAACCAAATTGGTGTTTTGATCACTTAAAGATAGAAGTAGATAGAAAATACCCATAACACGTCTAGGTTTATTTAATTCAATGGATTATATAGATCTAAATTTATTTTATTCCATTTATTACACAAATATTCAAATTTTATTATTTTTATTTATTTATTTATTTATTGCTTTTTGGGTCACACCCGTCGATGCTCAGGGGTCACTCCTGGCTCTGCACTCAGGAATTACTCCTGGTGGTGCTCAGGGGACCATATGGGATGCTGGGAATCGAACCCGGGTCGGCCACGTGCAAGGCAAATGCCCTACCCGCTGTGCTATCACTCCAGCCCCGCAAATATTCAAATTTTAAATGAAAAAATAAGCCTGGTCAGTCGATGTTCTGACAGAAAAAATACAGATGTTTTGCATAAGCTGGCAAACAGTGCAAGTAACAGAGAATTAACAAATCACAACAGTATACTTTGGTATATAAATGCTTCAAAATACAAAGCAAATACGTATACTCTAAATCATTGACTAAACCATCTTCAAAACATATTTAAGACAGGATTAGGCAATGAAAGTTAAGTCTTCGCTTAATTATTATGATGCCAGTAATTGAACCATATCTTCACACCAAAGTTGGCAACTCCTTTGGAATTAAAATTGTGCTTCATATTTCATTTCAAAGTCTCACACTTATTAGACAAGTACAGCACTGCTGAGCTACCTCCCAAGTGCAAGTATTTTGTTTAAATAAGTAAAAGAGGCTGGGGGGTGGGGAGGTGGCAGGAGGGAACTGGGGTCTCTACTGATGGGAAATGGACACTGGTGGAGGGATGGGTGTTGGATTGTTGTATGACTGGAACCTGATCATGAACAGCTTAGGAACTATGTATCTCACAATGACTCAATTAAAAATATTTGTTTTTAAATTTAAAAGTAAAAGCATGTTATCTATAGATAAGGCAATAATGCACTTGCGTTTAGGTAGGGTGTTTGCCTTGCACAAGGCCGACCCAGGCCTGATTCCTCCCTCCCTCTAGGAGAGCCTGGCAAGCTACCAAGAGTATCCCGCCCTCAAGGCAGAGCCTGGCAAGCTACCCATGGAGTAGTCAATATGCCAAAAACAATAACAACAAGTCTCACAATAGAGGTGTTACTGGTGCCCGTTCAAGCAAATCGATGAACAACGGGACGACATTGCTACAGTGCTACATGGTGATGGATATAGATCCAGCCCATCTCAAGACAAGACTTTTACAATGAAATACAAAAAGGCACTAAACCCACCTATGACTCCTCAAAAGAAGTTCAGATCTGGCCCTCGTGGAACATGTATGACCTGCAGCTTCTAGAAAAGCATTAGGAACTTGGTTCAGTTAGAAGCTAATGAAGCTTGGACCAGCATGCCTGCTATCTGCAAAGTGAGAGGCTTTGTAAACATCAATAAATGTTGTGATCAATCTTATGTAATTCCTGCTAGTTTTCTCCACAAAATGACAAGCTGCAGGGCAATGATCAATAGTGAAATTATTTTGAATAAAATTCTATACTTCTCACATAAGTGATCAGAGTAAAAAAATGCTTGCAATTTCTCAATCTGAGAATATTTGCAAATTTCTCAGGTTGTTGGTTGAAAATATAGAAATGAATTAATTCATCCTCTGGAGAATCCCCTTTGAATGTGAGATGAATTGGGAATATCCCGATACATGGTCCATACGTAGCAAGGACTGAAAAACAGAGATGCTGGGGCCAAAATCTCTGCTAGTTGTTTTAATGTTTGAGTGTTTTCATCAACTGTTTTCTATGAGATACCATTTTGAGGAGATTATTCAGGAAGTCCAAGGTCAAAAGGTTTTTGGGGCAGCTGTTATTGCATTACTACATTTTGAGATGAGAACCTCCCTAAGGAACAAGAATCTGGGTTTGTAGCTTCATTATTATGTTCAAGCAACAATGACTTTTACCCAAACTTTGCCTTTGTCTGTAACCAGGGCATCCCTTAAGTATGTACCTTTTTATTAGAGAGTTTGGGGAAGCCATAGCAAACGTGTAATTTGCATTTCACAAGTTACCTAGTCTCTCTTTAATCTTTCCATTGGGTATGAACCCCTATCATCTGATCAAGGCATTTTTCCCTATTTTTAAGCAAAGAATTATTTTTAACAGCTATGTTTGTTTAAAGTGCAGGGGAAATAAGTAGCTTTAATTATCAACAGTCCATCGATACAAAGTGAACACACAGACATGGTCCTCAGAACAAAGGAACTAATGGAGTTTGACTACCCTATTCCATCTCACTCCAATTAAATGAATGCACAAGCCAAATTATAACCAGACAGTTCTAGATTTGTTATGTCAAAGATTAATGAGAAGGTGAAGGATTCTTCTTTCCAGCTCAAAATATTCATCCTAACATTGGTGACTTGCAAAAGTGAAAATAGTTTACTTAGAGATTGCTCCGAATAATGTCTATAATCAATGCCCCATAACAAAACAAAGAAAGGGATTTGTTTATGCTGAGTGGCTTCCTCAGATCCCACTCAGTGGTGACATTAGATTGGCTTTTACTGGAACCCTTCTAGGTCTTTCTATCCTTTGCCACCACATGTATTTGGTTACTACCACCATGTTCTCCTTTTCATCCTTTCCCCACCTCTCTTCGGTCCCTAATTTATTTGTTTCTCTTTACACTTCCTTTCCCCTCTGCCTTAATATTAATGCTGTTGGTCAAATCTCACTCATTTTTTTTTTAACCGAGGAAACATTGGTTAATCACATGTGGATTTTAGGTAAAGAGTACTATACTTCAGCATCTATAGAAACTACAATGTCTTCTAATAGCCTAGTTTCTCTTCTTCACTAAACATCTTCCTCTTCTTTACCTGATTCACCCGCCAATCCCCTCCTTCTTCCTTTCTGGAAACCGTCATTGTGTTCTCGTAGTCTGAGAATTTGCTTTATTGAGGTTTGTTTGTTCGTTAGTTTTGTTTCACATAACTGTGAAATCACGAGGCATTTGTATTATTTCCTGTCTGACTTCTTGGACTAATCCCCTCAGTTACATGCATATTGCTACCAATAGCAGGAGTTCATCTTTTTTATAAATGAGTAGCATTCCACGGTATTTGGGAACTACATAGTCTCTCTCCACTCACTTGTTTTCAAGGATTTGTCGTAGTGAATAGTGCTGCAAAGAGTGTAGAGATGTATATGTCTTTTCAAAACTTCGTGTGAAAATGGATGTTTGTATTCTAGGTTGGAAATGGCAAGCTCAGTCCTTTTCCCTCCATTTTCTCTTCCCATAACTGATGGGGTCACAGCACCATTCCCCCTAATGACTCTCATCAAATCTGATCTTCTGAGCTAGAGGAGGATATTTCGGTTCCTCCTTAGAAGAAGAACTCTGTGATATAAAAGTTATTTCTGAATGGTTTTAAAGAACCAATGGGAATTTCCCAACATTCCGTCCCCATCACAGTGGGCACCATTGGTCTAAATTTGCTACCTAAATCTGGTGGCCCACTGCCTAAAAACCAGCACTGGTAGCTCCTGGGAGTCTCAGAAACTCAGTCCTAGTAGTAGACACTGGTGAAGGGATGGGTGTTGGAACACTGCATGCCTGAAACTCAATCATAAATATCTCTGTAACTTTGTAATTCATGGTGATTCAATACAAAATAAATAAATAGGGGCCAAAGCGATGGTACAACAGGTAAGATTTTTGCCTTGTAAATTCCAACCCAGATTTGATCCCCGGCACCCCATTTGGTCCCCCCAAGTCCTGCCAGGAGTGTTGCCTGAGTGAAGAGCCCAGAGTAACCCCTGTGCATGGCTGAGGGTGCCCTTGCCAAGTAAATAAATAAGAAGACTCAGTCCTGATGCACCAAAGAGGAATCTATATTTTCACAAGCGTGCACATGAGGTGTTCTACTCTATAATAAGAGAACAGTAAAACACTCAACATACTTAATGACATGGATTTCATTCAACTATCAGTAACAACATACATAATAGAATATTATGACCTGTGGCTTAAAGCAAGCTGCTTTTTACTCCTGCAACTTAATAACTCTGAATCTTGAACAAATTATTTAACCTTTGGGAACCTCAATTAACTCGTGTATAAGTGGAAATAATCAATACTTATCTTACAGGGACAATGCCTATATGTTTCTTAGTGCAGTTTCAGGCATAGAGTAGCTGCTAAATAAATAATGTACTTTTCTATTAATTGCTTAAATTATTATTAGCATCACATTATCATCATCACTTAATCTCATCTAGTTTCTTTGCTATTAAAAACCATTCTATCAAGTTACTCAGACGTACTTCCCATCTCCTCAAACTGTAAAACATAAAATGCCAATAATTGTATGGGCAATTGCACCAAGAAAGCAATGGGCAGACAAGATAACACATTTATTTAAATCTGTTTATGCTGAGATTTTAGTGAGCATGAGTTGAGTTTATTAGTCTGACCTACTGATTAAATAGTGTTACCTGAGTCATAAACTACAAAATCAGTCACCGAGTAAGAGATGATGAGATTAAAATGTTCACTGAATTAAAAAACATATCAAAGAAGAGTCAAACACTTGGAAACAGAGAGAGGCTCTACCCTGTCAGATATTCTCTTTCATCACAAAGTTAACAATAATCACTAATGGAATTTTTAATGACCTATTATAATCAGAACAAACTAAAATAAATAGAAGCTCTTTGGCAAGCTCAAGGCAAACATTAAATTAAATGTACCAAACATAAATGGCATACTTTTTAATCCAATTCTCCTAGAAAAATGTCAGGAAAGGCCTTTTACTCTTTGTTAATTGAAATATAAACATGTCCGGGAGGAGAGCACCACCTCCCCCTAATAATCCACTTGCTGTCTATAGTGTGGTTTCTACTTCTTTCCGTTAGGAGCCGTTGGCAGGCCTGAGAATTGGGAATAGAAACAAATGCTGAAAACTTAGTTGTTGTTGTTGTTGTTGTTTTTAACTTAAGTGCTTTGCATTTAATTCTCAAACCAACGTACCTTGATTGTGTTTTAAAATGTGAGTCTGGGCCCCTCTGCTTGCTCTCCCACCATTTCGTGAGGACTGAGAACCTCAGGGCCTTACTCACTCCTGGAGCAGATTCGCCTCCGTCTCCGCTGGGTTCCAGGCAGCCTCTCCCCTCCTGCCCTCCTCCGTCTCAGCAGGCCACTTCTATGTATCCTGAACCATTGTCTACTGATTACACCCTACACTGCTCACACACACACACACACACACACACACACACATACACACACACACACACATACACACACAGAATTCTGGGAAAATACCAAAAGTGTGTTTAACATGATCTCCTTTGGAAGAATCCTGGCCGGTGGTCAATACAACACCGGGGAATGCTCGGGACCCCAAACCAAGCCGATAACACTAGGGTGCCCCAGATGGAGGAGATGCAGTGTCCCCGCCTTCTCCAGATGAAATCCCCGTGACCAAGAGCTTCTACAAGCATGACTCTGGTATGTGGGGACCAGGACTATTTCTGTGAACCACCTGGGGAGCACCAGAACTGGGAAGTTCCATCCCAGCCTCGAGCCCACCTCTGACCCCAGAAGTCACACCCTCAACCCGCCCCCAGCACCATCTTGCCACACTCAGCAGTGAAGAATCCTGGCCAGCAGGCAACACAACACCAGACAATGCTCCAGGCCCCAGACCCAGCCGATATCATGGGGTGCCCCAAATGGAGGCGGTGCAGTCTCCCCGCCTTCTCCAGATGGAATCCCTGCGACCATGAGCTTCTACAAGCATGGCTCCGGTATGTGGGACCAGGACTATTTCTTGATATACAAAGTGAGCAATGGAAAATAGATGATCTAGCATCCGCCCCTAGAAGGCAGGCTGGAATGGTGGTGTTGAATGTCCAAACAAAATTTAATGCCCAAAACTAGAGAGAGAGCCCCAGAGGCACACAAACCAATTTCAGAACCCAGGGGCTTCTTGCAGAAATGCTTCTAGACTGTGATCTAAGCTATGGCCCGATGCCGCCCTCGGAGGGGAAAGGTTTCCATCCCTCGGTCTTTCCTTTTGGCAGCAGTGGCATGGTGACCACCATCTTTCAGAGCCCATTGGAAAGAGGTACAAGTTTGCAGTGACGGGGCATGTGGGAAATCTCAGGATGGGGGGCAGTACTGGTGCTGCTCCCCGTACAGACGAGACCCCGAGCAGCCACCCATGAACGGCTCCTCCGCTCCTGAACGGCCATGATCCCAGAGACACACAAACCAATTTCAGAACCCAGTGGCTTCTGGCAGGAATCACTCTGAACTTAATTACTAAAATACCAGAAATCCAAAATCATATGCTTTTCATTATCAGCAATAGAAAACAAATTATCAAATAATGCCTTTTTGGCAGGTCTGATTGTTGGGGGGAAATTCCAAATAATAATGAGTTTTCTGTCGAAACATTGAATGTAATCAAAGTAAAAAGAGAGTAAAGTGAAAATCATCTGCCACACAGGCTGGTTGGGGGGGTGGGGTGGGATGGAGGGCATACCGGGGTTCTTGGTGGTGGAACGTGTGCACTGGTGAAGGGATGGGTGTTTGATCATTGTATGACTGAGACTTAAACCTGAAAGCTTTGTAACTGTTCTCACGGTGATTCAATAAAAAAAATTTAAAAAAAAAAACCATGATCTTTTTTAACATTATCTCCAAGAAAGAAAATTGTGAATACTATTATTTGGACTTTTTGTGTGCTTCCCCTAATTTTATTACTTTGAAATATACCGATTTTGTAATTAGAAAAATAAAAAGCATTTTTAAAGATGAAACACCACTGACCAAGTGGAAGAAAAACAAAAGGAACTACATTAAATGAAAAAGCATCTGCAACTCAAAAGAAATGGTGACCAAGATACAGAAACAGCGCACAAGATGTGAAAAATTATCTACCCAATACCCATCAGATAAGGGGTTAATATCCAAGAAATATAAGGCACTGGTAGAACTTTACAAGAAAAATATCATCCAACCCCAACAAGAAATGAGGAGAAGAAACTTCCTCAAGAAAGAAATACAAATGACCAAAAGGCACATAAAAAGATGCTCTACATCACTAATTATCAGGGAAATGCAAATCAAAACAAAAATGAGATATCATCTCACATTACAGAGACTGGCACACATTGAAAAGAACAAGAGCAACCAGTGTTGGCACAGATACAGGGACTCTCATTCCTTGTTGGTGAGAATGCAGACTGGACCAGCCTTTTTGAAAACAATATGGGCATTCTTCAAAAAACTAGAAATTGAGCTTCTATATGAACCGGCAATATCACTTCTGGGATATACCCTGAGGCACAAAAACACAGAGTCGAAATGCCATCTGCACCTGTATGTTCATTGCAGCACTATTCACAATAGCCAGAATCTGGAAACAACCCAGGTGCCCGAGAACAGATGAGAACATAAAGAAACCATGGTACATCTACACAATGGAATACTATACAGCTATTAGGGGAGAAAAAATGAAATTATGAAATTGGCTTATAAATGGATGGTCATGAAGAGTATCATGCTGAGTGAAAAGAGTCAGAAGGAGAGGGGTAGACATAGAATGATTGCATTCATTTGGGGGACATTAAACACACACACATATACACACACACACACACACACACACACACACACACACTTTATAAGACTAATACCCAAAGATGGTAGGATACAGGCCAGGAGGATTGGTCCATGGTTGGAAACCTGCCACAGGTGCTGGGGAAGAAGGCAGGTGGGATAGAGAAGGAACCACTGTGGCAATGATCGTTGTACATGATCACTCTGGATAAGATCTGCATGCTGAAAGTAGGTAAAAGAACAAACATGATAATCTCTCAGTATCTGTATGGTAAACCATAATGCCCAAAAGGAAAGACAGAGAGAGAGAGAGAGAGAGAGAGAGAGAGAGAAAGTGCCTGCCCTGGAGACAGCCTGGGAGGCGGGACTGGCAGGAAGGAAACCGGGGTCATTGGAGGTAGGAACCGTGCACTGGTGGAGGGATGTGTATCGGAACATTGTAGGACCAAAACCTGACCATGAAAGCTTTGAAACTGTGTATCTCACGGTGACTCAATAAAAAATAAATAAAATAAAATTTTAAAAAAAGAACCAGGGAGAAGGGGGAAACATTAAATTCTAATTATTTATAGCCTCGTGTTCTTCCTACCTCTTAGGAGAATATGCGGTTGAGAAAGACGAAAGACATTTCTCTTTTGTTGCACAGAAGCAGGGATGAGGAAAAACTGGAGTGCTGGATTTCTCAAAACAGCTCCCAAATAGAGCCCCCAGAGGAGCAAAAGCCAAGATGCTGAAAGAGATTCATGGGGGGGAAAGGGGGGAGGAGGAGAAGCAAAGAAGGGAAGAGGAAGCAAAATAATGTCGAGTAACTGCTATCGTTTGTCTAGCTCTGTAGCAGGGTGAAGTTTCCAGTTTTTCTCTGTGGTCTGTGCTTCACGTCCCTCCTGAGCTTTCAACAGAAACGGGCGGGGGGTGGGGGGGCAGGAGGGGAGGCAAGAATCTTTAGAAACATCCCACAGACAGAAATAAAACAAGTATTTTGGAGAAAACAGTGGAAACAGCCATATTTCCAACTGCAACTCCCTTAGTCTCCCAAAGTGAAAAATATTTGATGATAAAAGAAAAGAGGTTTGTGGGGTTTTTTTTGGGGGGGGGGTTTGCAGGGAATCCTATATGTAAAGATTAGCTGCAGATAAAAATGAGTATCTTGGGGCCGGAGAGATAGTACTGTGGGTAAGGCTCTTGCTTGGCATATAGCCAACCTAATTTGATCCCCTAACCACATATGTTCCCCCAGGGGTCACCCTGAGGTCATCCTTGAACACAGCCCAGGAGTAAGCCCTGAGCACTGTCAGGTATGAGCCACCCCCTCCAGTTCGCCTACCAAAAAGAAAGAAAAGAAAATCCCCTGCAAAGTCAGCATTTCATCAACTCGGAAAACTCATGTGAAAACATCCTCTCAGGTGATGCCGGGCTCCGGCTGAAATCCAAGGGCTTCTAGTTCTTGGCTGGGAGCCAGAGTTTTTACACACACGTGGTCTGACCCTCCTGCCACCCCCTTTTCCTGTGTCAGAAGCGGACCCCGTACCCGTTCACCTCAGAACGGGCGCAGACTGTTCCCTCGGACTCCAAGCTCTGCTCTCCCGACACATTCCCGCCCAGCCAGCTCCCTCCAGGGCCTGAAGGACGCGGATGCTGGTTTCAAACTTCAACTTTCAGGTCACCCAAAGGGTCTGGTCACCTTGGGGGAGCCATTCCAAATAAGGGCTGGATTCCTTCCGCCATCAAAAAGTAAAGTGTTTCTAAAATTTTCCTAAAATGACCTAAAGCCAAGAAGCCGTGTACGACAGAAAGAGAAAAAATTCACCAGTTCCAGATCCTCCAAGCAACCTACCAAACGGTACCAAAGAATCCATAAACCTCACATCACCCCGGGGGAGGGACAGGTATGACATGATCCACATACTCCTGTATAAAGTCATTCCTGGGTGTGGGGCTGACAGGCAGAGCTCCCCTCACTACGGGGTTACCGCCCCCCCACCCCCGACTCCAATGGCTGCCACAAACCCCAGGCTGAACTGTGTTTGTTCTATGTCTTTTATCCTAATAGAAGGATTGCCTCTTCCTGGTCCTGATGTTAGTAAGCCTGGCGCAGGAAGTCCTCATTCTATTCTAATGCTGAAGATGCAAGGCTGTTTCAGAGCCTGGTTTGTCACAAGATGCTTCTCCACAAGTCTCAGTTTTCAGGAATGGATCAGTGAAGTGGAGAGAGGATACTGTATCAGCCAGAGTCTTCCATAAAAGCCAGGTGACAAATGCAGCCTTTGCAGAAGCTGGGACAGCTGTTCAAGAAAACCTAAAGGAAGCCCAGAAAAGTGTTTGGAGTTCTTGGGGTTACATTATCCAGAAAACATTGAAATGGCCAGCTAGAGTCTTTCAGTGTCATTTCTAAGTTCTCTTCCCCAAAATCTTGATCATGAAAAAAGTAGTTTTAAATTTGATAACTTGGTTTCATCATCATCATCATCGTCATCGTCGTCATCATCATCGTCGTCGTCGTCATCATCATCATCATCATCCTCTCTTTGGAAGGGCTATGATTCCACACAAGATTTCTTGATATTCCCCTCCAATATCAAGCGGAGATCTTTCCATTCCTGACCTGGAAGGGATTATGTCGATGGGTCTGTTTTTTGTAAAATCTGCCTTTGTCTTCTAAGATGTGCTGGACTTGGTTCTGCTACAAAAGATCAATGTCTAAGTTAATATGTGTGAAAAGAAAACAATGAGTCGAGGAGGCCTTTCTAAATCTAAAAACATTTCTCAATTTTGAAGATAATTTAAAATGTCTGAGATGATAAAGCAGAACCAGTCATGACCGTTTCTAAAACAAGCTTTTAGTTCAGGTGCTAGTAGAGCACGTAGGTTGTTCATGATTCCGGGTACCATGTGTTTCTTGCTATATACACCAGTATCGTCAGGTGTCCTGAGCATCCTCAGCATCATATCCTCAGCCTCCTGTTTTAAACCACCAGCCTGGTTGGCTGACAGTCACGGGGGGGAGGGGAGAGGGGGGCTCTGTGATTACTGTTTGATAAATAAATACATAAATAAAAACAAGACCTTTTATTAACTGTTCTGAGTGGCAACATTTGCATGCAGTAAGTGTGAAAGAGGAGATAGTTCTCTTTTCTCTCTCTCTCTCCTTTGACCATTTTTTTTTGAGAATAATGCTTTTCTTTATCACACAGTAGCAAAGTTCACCCACATCATGGCCCATCCTATTTTCCTGTGTTTCACTGTTGCTTTTAAGATGTCTTCCAGTCTCAAACCTTTTTTTTTTTTTTTTGCAAGGGGAGGAGTTGTTTTGGTTTGGGGCCACATCTGGTGATATCCAGAGGTTACTCTTAGCTCTGAACTCAAGAATCACTCCTCCTGGTGGTGCTCAGGGGACCATAGGGATGCTGGGAATCAAACCCAAGTCAGCTGCATACAAGGGAAGCGCCCTACTCACTATCCAATCTCTCTGACCCCAGTCTCAAGTCCTGATGCCTTCACCAAGGTTGACAGCAGTGGGAAACAGCACTAAATTCCCAGGTTCAACCATTGCAGCATCTCTGACAATCATTTAAAATCCATGGAGATAAAGCAAAATCCTTCACTGTAAGTTCAGCATTGTCTGAGCTAATAGACAAGTGATGATGAGCAAGCCACAAATGCATAGTCCACCTTCTCTATTGTTTCAGAGGAGATTGCAGGCGAGGATTTGGGCCACACAAAGCAGCGCTCTGGGACCACTCTCAGCTTCATGCAGGTTTACTCCAGATACTGCACAGGAGACCACAAAGTAGCAGGGATCAAACTGAGATCAGCTGCAAGGGAAGCGCCTTCACCCCTGGACTATCCTGCCAGCCCTGTCTTCTGTATTTTTAAGCCAAAGTAACCACATGGCAAACAAACTAAAGCTTTACATCTATTTCGAAACTTGTTTCCCTCAGACTTTGTCACTCAGTGGAAGTAGAAAAAATAAAAAATATTTCACTCCTTCTAAATTCTGAGGAACTATTGCATCTTAAAGTAGACGAATTTTAGAGTTACTACTTGATCAATGAACAATTAAATCTGTTTAATATGTTACAATGATCTTCACATTAATTTGCCTGGAGTAAAAACAAGAGCTCCACACGAGATTGATCAAATGATTTTTAAGTCCCCCATGCTAAATTGTTTCAGAATACAAATGGAAGTGCATTATAGCCACATGGGCACTCAATGAATTCTTAATGAGCAGGTGCCATGGTGCTGATTGCAATGTATAATGACACCACCCACCGATTAAAGAAGTGCCCAGGCTCTGCATTTGGGACCTGCCATGGCCACCGCAGTCTTCGCTGGATCAATTCAAGCCTCATTTAGACTGTAAATGAATGTACTCTGAATGAATGCATGTTATAAATGAATTAAATGCATTTTATAAATGGATCTTTTTCTTTGAATTCTCAAATGCCCCTGATTTCCCATCAGAAATTTTCCTTCCTTTGACTAGAGAATGCCAGACTAAGATTTCCAAAGACCTAATAAATTCTTCAGTCAAATAAACCTCCAAGTCTTCTCCTTCCCCATAAATTCTTTTAACTTCTTCCTTCCAGAAGTTCCTTCCGTATGAAGATTAAAATGACAGAAGTAAGAAAGAGACTCTTAAGGAAGCCTCTGCATCACAGGCTGACTCCACTCAGTTATTCAGGAGCAAGGATTTCGAGAGAAGAGACGCTATCAAATCCTCAGTCGTTTTTAGCAAAGTGAGACAAGCAAACCATTCCTTCATTTCTTTCCTTTCTTTCTACATCTCCAAAGTCCCTTTTGCCCTCTGGTTTGCAATCCCACTCACTATCTTCACAGTGCGCTGTGTTCAACCACAAAAATCAAACCCAGGGAGAAAGTCCTCCCAGTGCTTCAACAAATCTCTTGCTGCAGCCAACTCAAAGGAACTGAAAGATGCTGTACCTGAATACTACTAGGTCTAGTGAGATGTCTTGACACAGTGCAAGGGAAATGGCTGAGAGTCTGAAGAGATAGTGCACAGAGTATGGTGCTTGCCTTGCATGAGGCTGACCTGCGTTTAATCTCTGACACAATATACAGTCCCCTGAGCACTGCAGGAGTGATCCATGAGCACAGAGTCAGGAAGAAGCCAGGAAAGAAGCCAGGAAGGAAGGAAGGAAGGAAGGAAGGAAGGAAGGAAGGAAGGAAGGAAGGAAGGAAGGAAGGAAGGAAGGAAGGAAGGAAGGAAGGAAGGAAGGAAGGAAGGGAGGAAAGAAGGGAGGGAGGGAGGGGAGGGAGGGAGGGAGGGAGGGAGGGAGGGAGGGAGGGAGGGAGGGAGGGAGGGAGAGAGACCAAATGGCTCCAAGGCTTTACGCTTCTTAGAAAAAAAATTTATTTATCAAGAAGCCCTGGACAGGCAGGAAAATAGAATTCAAGGCTGCTAGTAATTCAAGGGCAGACACAGAGGACTTTGGAGGGGAGAGAAACACTTTTATTGTACTAAGCTCTGGCCATTGGGGTGTTCTTTGTCACCCAGCCTACACTAACTGCTTCTCACCGGTGTAGGGGATACTGCGCCCACGTTCAATTTGCTTGTACTTGAAGTCTGTTTTCCCACCTGTCCTGTCATCGACTGTTTCTGCTAGTGCACCAGACGAAACCAAACCGAGCGCCCTGAAACTACCGATGAAGCCATTGTTCACAGCTCACTGTTAAAATAAAAACATGATACAAAGGCACCACCTAGGCTAGATCAAACACACAAATCCCCACTTCTCAGGCCCTTCAACCCAGCCACGTCCCACAGAACCATTCTTCCCAACAGCTGAATGAGTAATGAGCATCCTCCTGTTGAGGACAGACCCCAGTACCAGAGGCTGAATTTTCCATGTTAATATTTTTAAGTCTCGGTGCTATTGCGCCTTTCTCGATCAGGGCTGTGAGTCCTAGGTCAATGACAGGGCTGAGGAGGCAGCCTCCTGGATGGAAGGAAGGATGGGAGGCCCCTGAGCCCTGAGAGAGCCTCTAATGACTGTTATCATGCTAGTGAAATCAGGAAGCAAGTGCAGGGAAATGAATGGCCTGATGATGTGCATGCAAAGGGACTGTGGTGGGGGCGGGCGGGGGGGTGGTGGTATGTGCAAGAACCA